>NC_142677.1:22801637-22949137 GCF_964200805.1 Pocillopora damicornis
ACGCCTATTTTTCAAATTTCATACTTTGTAGACTAGTTTTTTTTCCGAGCGAAAAAAAAACCGTCATATTAATTTTTCAGACACTCGTTTGACAGCAGTAATAGCAAAGACTGTAAACAAACTGAGTTAGAAGAGGCTGTCACAATTCGGAAACTCATCACGACAGCTCAAACCTAAATAACTTCGGAAATCGAATTCATACATTAAATACTTTCTAAATATAAAAGAAAATTAAATAACCATTTACTAAATAACTAAATGTTTCATAACACAAGGTTTCAAAAACGCGTAATCGAGTCAGATTTTTTTAAATGCATCCATCTTCGCAAAAAGCATGAATTCCTGCAGTTGTGACATTCTGTATGAAAATTACCTTGGTTTGATTAAAAAGGAGAATGTTTCCTTTATTGCTTTACTTCCAATGGCCGTGTGAATAAAGAGAGAATTCATCAGTTGTCTCGTTTTTCAACTTTATTTCTTGAAGAAGACAGAACGGTTAGAAACAAATTCAGTTTCTCAAGTTAGAGTAGCAAATAATCAGGCGTGTTATGGTGGCTTGATCTGGTATCACGTTTATCACCAAACGGAGAATTCTTGTGTGGCGGATAATCAGGAATTGGTCTACGAACTGCATTTAGACATTGTTTCAAGCTAGATTTGCTTGAAGACGGATAACAAGTCAAATCTGTCTCGTCGACGTTTCTGAGAGAAACTTCATTCATTCTCAGGTTAAATCTTGTTCACGACGTGTGCTGATGAGTAGGAGGGTGGAAGGGGGGCTTTTTATCGATAATTCCATTCCTCTCCTGGCACCACCTCCTTAGGTTTCGAACGCTCATTCACCATACCCAACAGAGACCCGAGTGAATGTGTATCCTAGTTGCCAACAGTGATCTCCAGTTGCGGTCTTTAATCATGGACGCCCATTTAGAATATGTCACAGTAATCCTACAGCGATGTCGAAATCAGCTCAAGTTTTCTCGTCTTACAATCCACGAACTATTATTGGCTGTAAGGTTGTTTCCAGGCCCTAGCACTGCTACTGCATTGGGAACGTCTGAGGAGGCCAAGTACCTAAAACGAACATACCATTATCAACAGGACAACACGTAAAACATGTTGGATAACCTATCTGAAACTTGCGATACTCACGTGCGTGCCACGTGAATGACGTCATCCCTGGTCACGTTAAACAGCCGGTCTCTGTTTGCCTGGCGCATTTCATCTGTCACACCTTGAGTAAAGTACAGCATGCCTCGGTTGCTTGGTGATACTGGTTTGTCGACCTGAGAGGATATAAGTGTATTAGAATCAGCTGGAGTTATCCAGTGAATACCACTCGATAAACACTTCATTTACTGTAACTGATTTTCTGATTGGTCGGCTTGAACAGACCATGAAGATAAATAAGTCACGAAAGTTTCTGCGAATGCTCTTGAAGTAAAGTCGTATCTGATGCTTACTTCGGCGAAAACAGAAAGCTTTGCTTCCTCAATGTCTTGGTCTGTAAACTTTCCCTCAAGCGCCCACTGAATGGAGTCCTCAAAGGCTGACAGCGTACCTTCGAAATTAGGATCTCTGCAAAAAAAAAAGGCGCCGTCAATTAGGTAGAGGTATAAAGACTGAAGAGTTTATGGAGATTGTATGAAATTTATGGAGGGCAAAATAACGAAAAACAGACCTTGCAAATTTATAACTAATGCTGCAGAGTCTGCGCCAGAAGCTATCGCTTCTCACTAAGAAAAAGATCATTTACAACGAAGATCACCTGCCCCAATCCTTTGTAAAGCGGTCTGTCTAAATAAGCAACGTAAGCACACCTCACAAAAAACGCGCAGGTTTACCTGTAGGAGTAGAATGAGAAGATACCGCCTCCCATCTTAGCACCACTGCCATACGCTCCACCTTTCTCCCTGAAAAAACGGAAACAAAATAATAAACATCAAACCGAATTTGCTTGATTGTACCTGCAGAAATTTGAGCCACGTTTTATGATCGGGACACAAGAAGCTACTAGTCACTTCGAAAGGTCTGTGCGATGAACCACTTCGACGCGTACTTCTTCGAAACAAGTCGGTGAAACTAATTGTACGGACGCAATCAGCCCTTCAATTCAAACCAATCTGAGTGTGCTTGACGTCTTAAGGGAGACGAAATTCTGTCTCAGAAACAGACTTTCGAAATAATCTCCACTTCACAAAAAAGAAAATTGCTGTTGCTCCTTAGATCCAAAACTTTGAGATTTCCTACAAGAAAGAACTTCAGACAGGATTGTAGAAACAGACGGGGGTAGAAACTGCATAAAAATATAATGAACAAAACTTTCTGTTCAAAATATCTGCGATGGTTGTTTTTACATCAGTTTGTTGGCGGTTTAAAACTGTACCTTATTTCGCGGTGAAGAAACTTCGCCGAGAGGAGTTTGGCCAGAATTCTTAATCTAGATAGAGTGAAAGTGAAGCAAGATAAGGTAAAAGGTAAGAAAAAAGAGCGCGTAGACAAGTAAACGTAGAGGTTCAGTTTGGACCGGGTTAATAAGGAAGAGGGCTGGACACTATGAAACAAACTATTGCTATAGTGTGACATGGGAACTTCCAACTAAACCTATGAATGAAATCCCGGAAAGTGTTCCAAAAAGCTATCCGGTTCATACAGTCGCCTGTGTAAATTCGACGGCCATTAATAGGGAAACTTTTTCCTCAAAATCGTTACTGTTTCGCAAATTCATTCACCTTTTTAGATCTCTAAACTTTCTAAAGATCTACTTATACCCTAAGAGTGGAAAAAAATCCAGTTCTTGCCAGTTGTCTTTCCGCGTAAACGTTGCTTGAAATATATTTTTTAAACCAGCACTTCTGACACTTGAATTAACGAGGAACATAAATCTCGGACTTACTTAGGATGGTCCTCATGTATGTAGGGCACTGTGGGTAGGCACCTGCTTATGTAATTAACTGGGAGAGGTACCTCATAATGGGTCTTCACTGCAGATGGCGTGTAGTCTGGGTGCTATAAAAAACAACCCTGTTGTTAGGCTAATGTTCTCCGATACACTGTCCAGCAAAGAGGTGATTCGAATAAAAAACTCATTGACTGATGTCTGATATACTGATAACATCAAATTTTCTTATTTCATTTACATGGAAATTTACGGCGGTTAGAAAAGAGAATTACACTTCGGATATAAGGAGTTTATGGGTTGAATGAAAGCTAAAGCAGTGATGACTCAGGGAACTCTTCTTTAGTGAAGAGTTCCCATGATCTTTTTTGGCCTAAAATCTACATTTGATCACGCAGTCACCATCTTGGTTTTTTGGGTGAGTACATGTACTTTTGCCGAATAATTCAAGACTTGCAGCTCCTTCCTAGCTTAAAATCTGCTTTACTCCAGTCTATTTTAGAAGCATACCTGAACATGAGACGACTCTTCGAGTAAACTACTGGACAGCGAATCACAGAAACCTTCCAAAGCATTTTCCACTGCTTGTCGTTCTTGAGCTGTTGTGTTAACTGCGCATCTGAAGGTAAACACAACTCGGTCAGCATCAACTACGCGAGGGACTCTAAAAATCGCCTTTACAATCTATCGCGGCAACAGAAGTACAAACTCAGGAGACGAAAACGTAAAGGTCTGTACTCGAGCGGACCATCCAGCCAGAACGCATTACGGTTTCCAAAGCATGAAGCGACTGGGAGCATTACTTCCCCCCGCCCCCATGATGATGATGTCAGTCCATCGCAAGGTTACCCCCCAGCATTTCATCAGGCTACGTTGATTAGATAATCGCTCCGACGAAGGGCTAACGCTCGAAACGTCAGCTTTTTTACCCTTTACGGTGGCTAATTTACGTTTTCAACCCAGTTGTTAACACTAAATTACCTGCTATACTCTCCCACCGACGCAGCACCACAGTTTCTTTAGAAACTTACCCCTTTATTCATACGCTGTTTATACTCTTGGCTGTAGAGGCACTGTGAAAATGTTTTGCCCAAGAACACCACACATTGATTTAGGCTACCTTGTCTCCCCACGAGTACATGTAAAGGCGTTTTGTCAAATATTTCTTACCTGAATTGTGTACCTTCCAACACCTCAATTGCTATGGAGCTGAATTTCTCTATAATTGGTGTCAGGTCCTCCATTTCAGCGATATCCTTCATAAACAGGACCTGAAGCGAATCGAAACAGACATATGTTGTCCTAAATGATGCCAACAATCTCACTGTTCCATTTTTTTCGCAGTAGAGTTATCTTTATTTCCAAATCATCAAACAGGTGTTAGTTCGTACCAGTGCGTATGGACAAGAAGTTCATTGTAAGATGCATACCTGAGAAAGTCCTGAAAACTGCTCACTGAGGTGTGCCGCGGGAGACAGGGAACTAGAGGCGAGTGCCATCGCATACAAGTGTCCCGAGTGGGCAACAGACATCGCCAAGTCTGAGGCGAGCATATTAATGAGTGTGCGCAGACGTTCAAGGTCGTTTAATGTAGGTCTGCAATAAATTTTGGACAAAAGTAACCAAAGTGTCTACTTCTCATCATAACATTGAGGCAGGACTTTAAATTTGAAGCACAAACCTGGAAAATATTTCTCCCCACAAGTAAAACATGTGAGGGAGGTTCTTGTCAAGACAGTGAGAGGAAAAGGAAAGACCCTGTTCAAACGCTTTCATATCACTATGGTGAGAGGACACGTGTGTTGATAGGCCCATGCCTCCTGTTCTCATCTCTATCAGCTGGGACAGTTCACGGTAGCTGAGGTTACCAGCACCCATTCTACAACCAAGAGAAGTTTCTAGTTAGAAAAAAAATCCACACACACATAGTCGTCACTTCACGAACTTCGCCTACACATCGCGTTTATACAAGAAAGACGAAAATGTTAGTTGACGGTGTGACATCATTGAAGTACTCACTTGGTTAAAATGAAGCAGAAGAGAGGCAGGTATTGCCGTAAATCCTCTGGTATATCGGTAATGCTGGAAATTGCGCGAAAATATGTGATCCCATTGGTGGGTTGTTCACAATACTGCACAGGGACCCCAGCTGGAAGCAGAACACACATCACAATAATTTCAGTTCCAGATTCTACCTGTATTATGTATGGTGTAAGTGGTTCTTTACTTACAAAAATACCTTAACACAACCTAGAGTCATATTGTTCTAAACTTACCGGATATATAATGTTCTAACTTAACTGGCTTAACTTCAGAATCAATATCTGTAAATAAAAAAACGATTGGAAAAAATGATTGTCAACTTATAGATGAATAAGTAAGGTAATTTTCTTGGCACTAAACAGAAGTAACAAAGGAAAAGAACCACTTGCCAGAAATCGCCATCTTCGGTAGACAGGACACATCTTCAACAGTATTCTGTTGTTCAGCCAGTTCAATACCTGACAATGAGCAAACAAAGAGGATGTGAGCCACTACACTCGACTCGGAAAATGAATTATGAGGGGGTGAGATGTGGAGGCCACTGAACTGACTTTGAATTAAACTTTTGGTTATGGCAGGCCGTTGTTTATCTTTGTTGTCTACACCCGTTATTCAACTGTGGGTTGAGAACCTCTTCAGTAGCTGGAGGAACAAGATGTCAAACCTCACAAAAGTCGCTATGGGGTGATGGCTTTTACGGCTAACGGTTCAAATTTTGGCCATTTTACGCCTAACGGCTAATTTTTTTGGCCGTTTTACGACTATCGGCTAACTCCGTTGAGCCCCCCCCCCGTATAATGACTTGAAAAGATACGCATACCTTTTTGGTAAATGTTCCTTTTATCGTCTTCAGATAAACAACTAACTTTACTTTGTAACTTTTCTTTTTCTTTCTTGTTCAGTTCTGCCTCATACTCTGGCTGTTAAAAAGTTAGAAAGAAAGCAAAATTTGAAATTTGAAAAAGTTCTAAAGATCTCTGGCTGTTAATCTGCGTCTATTGATGAAACTTTTATCACTGAAAAACACTTCAACCGTACAAAGAAATGAAAATATCAGGGAAAAAAAATGCTGATTAAATTTTTTCTCCAGTTTTAATTTTGTGAACATCTATGAGAGCATATATGTTACCTACTCACAAAAACATTAGTTTCCAATGAATGAGCTGAAAAACACATTTCCCGAAGCATTAAGACGGCAACATTACCGCAAAATCGTTTGTTGAAATTCTCTCTGAGTGAGTGAGTGAGTGAGTATTCTTGCAGGTTTTATCAACGATAAGGTCGGTTGATAAAGCGCTACCAAAGCGGTACTTACATCAGGATTCATAACAAGTGTCAGGCAATGTGGGTTATCCTTAAAACACTCCTTCACTTTTTCTTGTAGAAATGGTCCGTTTGCTAGTTTTTCCTGAAAGCAAATTAAACTATCAAATGTTGTTGAAATTGTAGGGGAACTGAAAAGATCAATTAAAGGAAAAAACAAAAAAATCGCAAGATAGGGACTTTGGAAGAAGAAAGATGGTAAATTTGTTTCGCACACAGCGCCATTCATACCTTAAACAGCTGTACATGGTCATTAATCAGCAAATATTCTGATGGATCGGCACCGTGATTCCATGCTGACATTATTCCCTGAACGAAACATAGCATTACGAAGTCTTAATTAACAAATTAACAAGTTACCCGAGGCATTTCGGTACACATACAACAAAACAACAACAACAACAACAACAAACAAACAAACAACAAAGATAAAAAGAGACATCTGATTACATGTCGCAGAATAAATAGCGTACGGTTTGAAAAAGGAAGTACATCCAAATCCAGCCTAACGATTCTCAAAGTACAACTCATTCCAGTTCTTTCAATTTCGATTTAGTTGAGCCAAAAAGAACTAGAACTAGTATCAGAAGCGCAATAATAAGAGAGAACAGGTTCAAAGTTCCTTTGCAATAACAACAATAGTTACCAGCTACCAAAACATGAACACACACTATCCTGACTCAGTTCATAATATCATGAAAAAGATACAAAGTATCAAACATTCAGCCGTTTTACTCCCAGTATCAAAATAGCAATTCTCCTCACAGTCATAATTGCCCTTCCAATGATTCTAGCACTGAGAATTTGGTGTAAAATCAACCTTAGATCTCCTTGTTACTATTTCTTTTTCTTCTCTACATCTTTCTGTTTTGAAAATGTGCTGATATTTTACAAGAAAATAATTTTTTATATGTATATATTTGCTACCAGAAAACCACAGTACCATACTTTATAGTTTGGAGAGTAATGGCAAGGAAGCCCCCATGGAACCATGGGGCTTATAAAGTATAAGCTTCCTTAACTAATAGTACATTACTTACAGAAATGGAGCAACAGTGGCATGAACCACAAAAATTAAATAATGAAAATAACTTACAACTCAAAAGTTGCAAAAAAGAAAACAAGAAAAAAAGGAATCAAGGGAAAGCAAAATGTGAGAAAAAAACCTTTTTCTTGGTCCATTGCAGGTTGGAGTAACAGGGCTATCACAATATTTACCATAATGAGTCCCAGTCCAAAGTTACTGCTCTGATGTTTTGTCGCTAGCTCCACCCTGTGAAGAGCTGCTTCCACCCTCTCAGATGGAAAACCTTCCCTGCAAACAATGCATAGGTATGTTGGAGCACATATCATGTACTTTTGACTGAGTTTGGTTGGGTCTGATGGGAAAATTTTTGGCCCTCAGTCATGATGAAAATTTTGTACAGCTTAAATAGGACTTGTTGACATTAGCAAGTGGTCCCAAAACAAAATGGTCAAGAAAAAGTTCAAATCTCTTGGCAAGTCTCTTGGCTTATTAGTTTTAGGACTGAGGGTTTAATTTCAGTCAATCTCGTGCTTTTTAAAGCTATATACTATTTATGATTTACTTACTCAATAACTTGATCAAATGTCTTGTGAATTTGTTCAACAACCATTGCGTAGTCATCTTTCTTGATGCCTTGAAGACCAATTGAAAACGAAGCATCTCTTGTTCCATTATCAAACCTTTGAGAAATCCACCATGTGACATTAGAAACTTTAGAAATCTCTCTCTTTTTTTTAAACAGAATCATATTTATTTTGCATCACAAAACAATAACTAAAATAATGTAAGGCATTGAACATTTACAGTGAACAGCAAAAAGAAAGTCATTCTTCTAATTACAGCTAAAAACATCATAGACTGATATATTTTTTAAAATATATTGGCTACAAATAAGAGTGAACTTGTTAGCATTTTAAATTCCAAGATCTTAACCTCAATTCTCATTTCTAGTAGCTACAGATTTCCTTGATAAGTAGTTACAAGAATTTGTTGCAGGATAACATATTATTACAACTTAAACATTACTGACTTCTCAGCACTTGCAACATGCTCATAGAAAACTTTTAAGTTTAAAAATTTATCAACAAAAGAGCAATGATAATAAATTCTCCTTTTATTAAGCTCCACATACGCTCAATCCAGTTTACTTCCTAATGTAAAGACTTGTGTTTAAATGTTTCCTGGTTCACCTTCTGTATTTTGAACCCCACTACCGCACCACTCTAATCAACATGTTCAACTAAAGTTTTAAGTGGTCCCCCCTAGGGGCTGTTAATTCAACTTACCCTGCTCCTGGTGAGTAATCTGAGCCAATGTTTGGTGCGATAAGGGAATTGTAGAATGGTGAGTTTGGACCACTCATTAAAAGAGAAGATAAAATGACCATGGAGAAATTATCAAATGCATCTGTGGTTCTGTGGATAGGACAATATCATTATGGGTATTCAGGAGGATGGAATTAATATCAAGTCAAATATTTCATGGTTTTTATTACAGAATGTGTTAGCAGGTGAAAAGTGTATAGTGTAAGAAAAAAATTCTAAAAATCTAAATAGATAGTACCTCAGGTCTTCAAAATTTAGCTGAAGAATTCTGTGTAATAAGCCAAGAATTTTCAGTCTTGATTACTAGTGTGCGCTCTATCAAGTGGCTCTCTCTACAGAGAGGCACAATGATTTGCTTATAATAAAGTAAGCAACATGTACCTCTCATAGATATAACATATCTAGAAAATAGGTCGAGTCTGTTTAAGTGAAACAACAATGCATTTTAATGACTTGTTTTCAGGTGTTCAGGTCTCTTTCAGATGACTTCTCTTGTAAACTCCAAGTATTTTCTTAGATCAACAAACACTCCTTGATCAAGACCAGGACTTAACAAACCTTCCTGTTAAATAATGTAGTCCCACTGTAGTTTGTTTGTCAGGATTTGCAGCCATTGGATCAACAGGGCAGGTTACATGTTTTTCTCGCTAAAAGACACAAAAATATCATAATCAAATATTAGTGACAAAGTAACTGTTAACAACAAAATAGGAAAAAAAATACATTCATTTTGGTTATGAACCAGCAGCACTAAACTTAGCTGCTCTATTCTGCAACTATAAACATTTACAAATACTGGAGGAATTATTTACTAATGATGGAAAAAAGGATAAAAACAACAGAAAGAAAGGAAAATTGGAAAATGGAATGGTTTAAAAGAAGGCCTGAACAATCGTCTATAAGAAGGAGCCAAAAAAATTGATAGAATGATATATGCAACAATCCATTCCCATTGCAGAAAACTAGAAGCACCCCCCTTACGTAGCAATCACACTACGAAATCAATTTATAGCCAATCTCCTCTTGTAATAAATTAAATTTTTCATTATTGATACTTACAGGTTTTAACCAGCGTGGTTCATGTGGAATGTCTGTTGTTACAGAGATCTTGTCAAAATGGCGTAAAACTTTATTCTCTATGTTTTCTAGATTTTTCTCTAGGGGAAGGTCTCCATAAGTATAGAACCTGGAAATTCATAATTGTTATAATGATTGGCTTTTCATCAATTATTTACGCTATCCTTAATGGAAACAAAAAGGAAAATTACCACAGACATCAGGTGATAGTGTTCACCTACATTTTTTAACCTTTTCACTTCCAAGATCTCATTGGTAATTCTCCTTACTGTCTCACATGCAATTCTTAAAATGTTAGTTGGGAGAATTTGATATTAGATCAACCAATAATTCCCTTGTCAATATTTTTCCCTTTATTCTTAACACTTGTCTGCTTGTTATTGTATTGATGTTGTAAGGAGAGATTTCACCTTGGTCACTCATGGAAGTTAAAATGGTAACTATTTCAACAAAGTCAAAAAAATTCATTACATCAAATAATAAGTTTTAAAGATGATGACATGCAAAACAACCAGCAACTGAGAAGACTACCAAATTGAATAAGAAAAAACTAAGGAAGGAAGATATACTGCAGTCCATTTGGATATTAAAAAATACATTTTACCTGGAGTTACTGGGATGATAGTGTGAGGCATGAAAATCTTTTAACTGTTGCCACTAAAAAAAGTCAAAAAGAGAGATCACAGAATGTCATACTTGCACCATGGTAAGTGCACCAGAGATAGCCAGCTACACCCTCACATTAATTGACTAACTAATTATAACATTCCATCCAGCTGAAAATGACTAATCTCGTAAGAGCACAGAGTTGACATTATGATTATGACATTTTCGTCGGTGAGCCTTAAAAAGAGTCAAGAACAGTGATACAGGATGGGAATAACAGTAAACTGTAAATTATACTTACTGTGAGGTCAGGAATACACAGTGGATCTCCTCCACTATTGTTGCTATATGTGTGACTGGGTAATAAGTTGCTTTGGGCATGATGAACAAATAACGACTCTGGTGTTGACTAAAGAAATAAGAAATCAATTTTTTATTCAGTATTTAATTCCTTTCCAGAAAACAGTTGCACAGCAGCTCTCCAGTTAGAATAGTTTACTAATTTAGACACACAGTTACTAATTATTTATCTATTCATTCATTCATTCATTCATTCAGACTTCACTTGTTTCTTTTAATTATTTGCTCAATTAAGGGTTTGCAATCTCATTCATCTCAGTCAGTCAAACATTCAATCAGTCAGTTAGACAGCCAGTCAGTCAGTCCATAAATCAATCAATCAGTTCCTCAGTCTGACAGTTGATCAGTAAGTCAGTCTGTTAATCAGCCAGTCAATTAGCTGATGAGTAAGCCAGTCCACCAGTCAATCATTCCATCAATCTTGCCCTTGTTTCACTTATTCAGATAAGCTAACCATTCTGTCCTTTTCAAATCACTCACTCACTAGACACATGTACACCTCACTCACCCACTCACTGAACACACGTACACCTCACTCACTCACTGGACACATGTACACCTCACTCACTCACTGGATACATGTACACCTCACTCACTCACTCACTGGTCACATGTACATCTCACTCACTCACTCACTCACTCACTCACTCACTCACTGGACACATGTACACCTCACTCACTCACGGAAAACAAGTATGCCCCTCTTACCATGGCACCCTTCATTTCATTGAAGACCACTCCTTTGAAGATCAATGGTGAATCTGGATTGGCCAAATCTTCATGCTCCAACCGCCAACCTTCTTGCCTGGTAAAGCAACATAATTTTTTCCCACTTGAAACACTGTATCACAAACTAAAATGCTGCAGAAATTAAGGGGATCATTAGTGTATGTGAGATAGTTAAGCTTAAAAATCTCCGCTGCTCAAAAGAGAAGTCTTCTTTGCACAAAAGTTACATGTACATGCACCATCAACTCAAAGTAGTGCACCTTTAAATGTGTTCAAGTATATTTATTTAACACTCTGGGTGAGGACAATGTTCCTTGGCAAAGTAGATGAGAGATGTAATGGCCAAATGATTTGGACTCCAGAACAAAACCTCCAGGATTAAGCCCAAGCCAAGGTCACCTATATCAAGGACACTTCAACCCCACAGTGTCTCTTGTCACTCAGGTATATAAATGATTACCTGTGCAGAAACCCATTGAAATGCTGTTATTAACCTGCAAAGGACAAGAATTCTCCCAAAGGGAGAGTAGCTACTTCTCATTGTTTCATGCTATGGAACTGGGATAAGGTTGAGTGTTGTGTGCACCACAATTAACCACTGCCTTAAAATCATAGATATGGAATTACAAATTTAAAGTATCATTATTTCTTTAATTTCTGTCAAACTGACCTGAAATCTTGCTCTCTTAGTTGTGGAAAGAAGGCTGCATCCAGGTAAACAGAGAGCAAATTCTCAAAGTCTTTTGGGTTTTGAGTTGAGAAAGGATACATGGTGAAGTCACTGGCTGAAAAGGAGAGAAAAGATTTAACAGGACACTTACAGTATTACATAATTTATTTCCACTTCTCCTTGCATGATTATTGCAGTTAAGAGGTTGAGTATTATCATACAAAATTAAAGTTGATAATGATGAAGCAAAATTTCCCAAACATATCAATCAGGAGATTAACTTTGTGACGCATTTTGCACATGTCTGGCTTTTGGAAACTTAGGTGTCCAGAAGGAATATGCAGTGCACTCCCAAATAATAGTACTAACTTTAGTTTATAATCATAAATTGATTGCTTTCCAAAGGTTATGGGAAGAGAAATGCCTGTAAATCCTTCCATATCTCTGGCTAGAGGTTTTCATGTTATTCATCAGTTGATTCATTTTAACATGAGAGCTTTAACATATAATTACAGAATGTTAAAAAAGTACCCAATCATTAGAGTTAATTGACAATTATCATTTTTCTCCTGAGCAAGAAAACCCAGTGATAACATCTTATTTGAAATGATAACTTGGCTCAAATCATCTCTCATCAGCTCCACACCATAGTCCAAGCCTAGCTGTGTGTGGGCCATATGCCACATACCAACCTAGTAAGTTGCCTACCTTGTTATAAAGTATCAGAAGGTCTCATGGTATAAGAGCAACAGCCATTGAGATTGTAATTTATTAAGATCCTGAGGGGATCTCTTAGAATTTTCTCTACAACACTCTGTTACCTGTGAAGGCATTCATGAAGGTAGAGAGGGATCTGTTAAGCATCTTGAAGAATGGATCCCTGACTGGGTAGCTCTGTGAGCCACACAGAGCTGTGTGCTCCAGAATATGGGAAACCCCTGTGCTGTCCATTGGAGTAGTCCTGAATGCAACACTGCAATGAAGAGGAATATTATTCTCAGATGTGTCCCCAGAAGGCACCTTTATTTCAATTTAATCCTTTTTGGCACATGCAATAAGTCTCTACATTATCTTGTTTAATACTGTGGTGTAAAATGTTAAGCTATGCTTGGCTTGGCTTGGCTAGACTGCATCACACCACATTACACAGAACTGGACTAATATTTATTTATTGGTGGGCAAGGAGGACAACAAGGGAACACGTTGGTAAGAGCTAATCAACTGAAAAGCTAAGCAAAGTTACCAAACCCACATGGAAGTTAGCAACGGCAACCCAACTCATAAAAAAAAAAAAAAAACTGACACTTCAAAAATACTGTTTAGTTAGTAAGTCATTGTCATTTGTACCCAAAAACATTATTGGCATCATCTCTTGCAATATGTAAATGCTGGGCTCCTGTGTTATTGTGTGTCAGTTGGACAGACACTAGGAACAGTTCAGGTACTGGCACAACCTGAGAAAATAAAGATAAGAAAATTTATAATTTAACTTAGCCCAGCTATTCAGAGGGCAGATAATGCCAGCTAACGGATAAATGGCTATTCATGTCTTGGGCAAGGTGTGCTGCACTATCTAGTAAACAGCAATTTTTCCAGTGGACAGTGTTATCCTCCCTTCCAAAAACTAGGGCCTATTTATTGAGTAACAACAAAGGTGTTAAGAAGCCTTTCTTTAATTCAATTTCATGAAATATCATTTCACAATACATTAGCGACACTTTCTTACTCCCTGTGACTATGTCATTTTGGTTTGGTTTGATCTTAATTTTAATCACCTTTTCAACATGGCAGAAAATCACCCAAATATACATGCTACTACCATGCAAAATTGTATGTATTAGTAATGATGTGGTGATGGCAATTACTATTACTACAAATTCAATAGGTTTGTAATGAGGTTTGAAAATGCACTTTATCTAGTTAATTGATCACTGTACTTTTGAAAAGTTTTGTGAAAACTCTGGCCATTGTGTGTATCATCTGAACTTGACCATGTTATTTAATCATAAAATACCTTGTTGACTGTATATCCATGTATTCTGTCACCTGGTTTCAGCTGACCTGTCCAAAGAAATAATTCAGTCAATAATATTGCATCAGGACTATAAATCACCATGTGTTCCAAGCAGGTCTAGAACTTACTTGCAGCCTCTAAAGAGTTGCATTCCTTGCTCTCTTCTTTCAGTGCACAAAGACCACGCTTCAAAGCAGACCTGTTATTGCAACAAAATTAGAAAACATTTGAACCTTTGACCCCCCCCCCCCCTTGAGTGACTAGCATGTAATTTCTCCCTACAATATCTAGCCTGAATCACGTATTTTGGTCACGAGAATAAAGAATGTGATCGCCATTTAAAGCTGTAGAATGTCAACCAAATTCTCTTTGTCAGCTCCTTAGGAAATGTATGGAGAACGATAGGGAGAATAGGCATATAATCACATAACAAATTGATGTAAATTTGCGCGCAGGGGCACAAAAATCTGTGCCCAATTTAGTAAATTTTTCCTTAACGTTCAGCTGATTCACAGTTAAAACAGCATGAGCAAAAAGCCGATTGAGAGGTCAGCTAAGGCTTGAATGACTCCGTGGACAATAATTCAAAGATTTGTAGAGGTAAATGTGTAGCCATAAGAAAAGTGACGCAAGAGGGAAGTTTATGTTTATCAAAAATTGCGCAGTCAGCACGCATGTTTTAACAGATACGATAGTTAAAACTATCTGTCTTACCATTTGCACTGCCGTGATAACTTATTCCATTGCGGGGGAAGGAGGTGACGGTTAGCTCTCCACATTCTTTAATTTTCAGGTACTTTAATTAACAGGATGTTTCAGACCATCTCCATCAAACATTATATAATGGAACTTCCTCACGATTAATACTGAATAACCAGCATGGCGCATTGACTAAGTATCCAGGCCTGACGGTTATGAAAAATATTATGTGTGAGCCCACAGTAAATCACACGGACAGCAGTATGTCGTTTTAGACAACGGACGCTCTTGTGGCGTTGAGTCGGTGAAAAGTGTCAAACAAAATGAGCTACTTTTCGTCAATTTTCGCCATATTCTGGATACGATCAAGTTAGAAAATACTTCCACCCCTCTTGAGGAAGCATGGCTTATAGAGATGGAGCGGTAAGACTTTCTAAAATAATCTGAATTTAACCATGAGGGATCAGCGTCCTTTCATATCCTCGGCATGTGGCTTTTGACTCCTCTTGGTTTGTTTATTTTCACTACATCCGTTGCTGAAAAGAAATTGCGGTGGAGCTGATCTTGTCGATTTATGACCGTTTCCAATGGGCTAAATTAAAAAGCTATTTTAGTCCGTTGTGCTAAATTACGAGAGCGTGGAGCAGAATTTTAATCGATAACCGTACTTTACATAGTTTGACATCGCAAACGCAAGGATTTAGTTTGAAATTGCCTCCACGATTTTCCTTTGATCTTTTGAAACTACTAGCTATCTGCATGGCGTTGATAATAAGACTTACTTTTTTAAATAAATTGTGGGTATACTCACTTTCACGTAAGTGGATAATCACGTTAAGTTGCACATCGTGTTGTAGTTTAAAATGAATTTACCATCGAATTGATTTTTAATAAGTTTAATTTCTTTTTTCCCTTTGTTCAAGGAGCACTATCATAATCTTCAAACAAATATACTTACAAATAAAACCATTTTTTCATCATTTTGACCTGGAATCATCTAAAACTACATCACATGTTATTTAGAAAAGTTTTTTTCTCTAGGTTTCAAGATTTAGTCATTTGCCTTTCATCACAAAAAAGGTTGCCAATTGAGCAAAATTATATTGCAAACTGTTCAGTACATTAGATCAGATTAGAAATTAATGGGTTTAAAACCTTTTGCCTTCAAAGTACACAGCACAAAATAGTTGTCTGTGATATTTGGGAGAAGTAGTTTAACTTGTTCATACAATATTGGCACAATATTGCACCAAACGTTAGCACAAGTTGGAGATAACTTTATTTTTTATTGGAAACAAGTTTTCACATACTTTCTTATTTCTTTTTCTCTCTTCATTGTAGTCAACTCCTCCATATATGTCTGGGTACAGTTACAGAGGCTTTGGGGTTGACTCCCCTCACAGAGCAAGCATCCGCTCCACATCATCATTTCCAGGGGCAAGTGGATCAGTTTCTTCCTTCCATGACAATCTTAGAGCATCTCCAAGAGGAACTGTTCCTCAGACTAATAGCAGAGGTAATGTGTTGTTTTAGTCATTTTAGACAGTGTACAACATTTGTTTGAAATATATGTTGTGGACAGACTACAAGCAGTCCCAGTCCTAGAGAGAGCATGACTTGAAAGCAAGAGCCACAAACCTGCTCTCTCTGACTTCTCTTGCCACATTCTACAAACGCAAGTTTTTGTGAGCTGTACAGCTGACTGCAAGAGCCTTTTATGCTCTTTAACCCTTTAAATTCCAAGATCTGATTTTAAATTCTCCCCCTAGCTGCTACACATCTCCTAGTACATTAGTTACAAGAATTTGGTCTTAGATCAAGATAACAATTTCTACCTGATAAGTTTGAGAAGTCTCCTTACCTGTTTGCTGGATAATGTACGGATATTGTAGAGAGAATTTACATGTTTATCTGGGAGAAAGGGTTAAGATTTAAATTGTCATTAGCAAGTTATTTCTTTTAATGTTTATTTCTTTCTTTTTTTTAAATGCTGATAAATTGTTTACTTCATACTTTATTCAAACAGCTGTTGTGTCAGCGCTGAAGGGACTGCAAGAAAAGATTCGTAAACTTGAGCTGGAGAGAGCAGACGCAGAAGATAATCTGAAGAAATTAGCTGCTGAATCAAGACATTACAAGGATGTGCTGCAAAAAGAACTCACTGTCCATGAATCTTCACAAGGAGTTATTTCAAAGCAAAATAAACGTAGGTTACAGCTTTATTTAACATCCAGCATAAATACCTCGCAATACCTGAGGTCTGTACTGAAAGTTGCAGACTGGTTTTTTTCTTGGCATTTTAATGTGTGTGGCCAGAGTTTAAGGCACAGGGGCTATAAGTCAATGAGGAAAAAATGAGAGTTCATGACTAGAAATGACAGAACAAGAAAGTGTGGAAATTGAATTATTTTAAAGGAAAAAAAAATCAACTTTGGCCCCCTAGGTTTCACGCCACAAATATTCAAAGTAGTTGAAAATTTGCTCATCAGAAGCAATTGTACAGGACAGATTTGCCTCATAAATTTCAAAAAGCCTTGATTAAATTATTTTTAAGAAAAATAAAAACTTCTGTTTCATTACTTCAATTGAATCATTTACGTGTTTGTTGCTACATATTTTAGAGTTAGAAGATGACCTTCAAGGTGCAGAAGCTCGATGTAATTTATTGGAGAAACAGTTAGACTATATGCGTAAGATGGTTCAAACTGCTGAAACTGACCGAGATCAGGCATTACAAAGGTCAGCAATGGTTGCTAAACAGGCTGCCCAGCAAACCTCTGATGATATGAGAGGACAGTTTGAGAAACTAGCTGGGCTTGAAAGAGAGCACATGAAGTTAACTGCATCACATTCTATTGCTGAGGTGAGCTTTTGGAAGCCTGTATAAAGGCTGTGACTGAATATTCTATGAGTGTTCCTAGTTCATTTCCCTTTTATTTCCCCTTGCATTTCTTAGAACAATTTACATGGTTTTATGTTTCAAAAATTGTTGTGCAATTAAATTTTTTTGTTACCATTGCAATAGAAGTCTAACTCATGGTTTTATCTCATTTGCAGAGTAAAATTAGGGAATTGGAAGAACAACTAAGAGAGGAGGTCCATCAAAGAAAACTGGTGGAGAATAAAACCGCAGAGGTTGTTAGTAATCATCATTATAGCAATGTGTTGATACAGAAAGTAGTCAGGATTAGCAGTAGTTTTGTTTGACTTTGCTCTGTGATTGGTCCAGGAAACTTAAGCCACCATCTCAACCAATCAGATGCAAAACTAAAACCAATCACGACTTGGTTACCCGCGTTTTCCCGCGCTTTAGGCAGTTTGGTCGGTTTTACTTTGAGAGCTCATTGTCTTTCAAAGATTTTCTCCTCTCTTCTGATTAGCCGGTGTGGTTACTTTTGTTTTGGATTTACGACACTCAATCGAAAAGCGCTCTAATCATAGTTGCAACATGTTAAAATTAAACATATCATGGAGGAGCTGTAGCGTAATGGTTAGACGTGAGATGAAAATAATCGGTGCTCTAGACTGCAATCATTTTGGTCACCGAAGCGATTAGAAAAACATTGTGGTGACAAAATTTGGAGAGAAAATCGCCAATTTGGCGATCTGTTTACGGCGATCTCCTACCTTCCCCATTTTTCCGGCGACCAAAGCCTCTTTTTTTTTTTCGGGGGACTATTTTACGATTTTAGGTTAAGAAATAGCGACTTCGAAAAGGAGATAGCTGATCACGAGAAAGCTAACACAAGAAAGCACACTGTACCAAATTAAAAGCAAACTTGTTTCTCTTCCAGCTGGAATCAGTCGCAGAAACTAACAGAATACTTATGAACATGGCCTCGCCACAACGAACAAAGCCAAAGAAAAAGAAGCGAAAGGTAACTCTCACTTGCGTTATTTGTGGTAGTTAAAATTTTTTTTTATATATTTTAGCTTGTAATTTTTTTTTCTATGTGGAAAGTAGACGAGTGTTGTTATATTTATTTCAGCCTCCAAGACCTAAACCAAGAAAATCAAATCAGCCTGTTAAACCTTCGGATCACTACCATTTAAATTTAGGAAATATTCCATTTGTCGTCGGCCAGGTATGTGACAATGTTGAATTCCTTTAAAACTTAGGTTAGACCAAAAAAATGGGGAGCAAAGTGATCAGAATAGCCAATCAGAACAGAGATCAGCAAGGAACCAATGAGAACTTAAAGCTACGGCTCAAGCGCGGGAAAATGCGAGTTACCAAGTTATGCTTGGATCCAGTGTAACATCTAAATGGTCGAGAAGACTTTTGAAATTACACCCAATTTCGTAAAAGCACACTTATTTGGTATTGATGTAGTGATCATTTTAAGATCCAAGTATGGTGGGAATTCGAAGAAGTCGCGTGAAAATTAGTTCTTTGGATGGGAAGGATAATAACACCGAACGGAGTGACATTTCTTTCTCTCTCATCTTCTTTTTTATGGTTTTTTCTTTTTGGTGATAGTCGACTACAAAATCACACTCTCTTGGAGCTAATGTACAGACTGTGCTATCTTTAATGAAAGCCCATAACCCAGCGCTGTGTCACGCTGCTGCACGACGAGCTCCGAAAAGACTCCCGCAAAGTGCGGGTTCAGCGAGTGCCAGTGATTCAGATAACGCTTTCGAGGGGCTTCTCCTTGGACTACAGGATGAGTTTGGACACATCACTTTGTGCGTACTAATCAGTATTTTCGCCTAAGTTAGTCCTTTATGTGAGCCATTTAAATTAAAGTATATGAGACGCGTTAAAGGCATTAAGGCTACCACAGCCTCGTCCCTAGGACGAGGTCGTGTTGTGTTCACAGTTTTGCACTTTTTGAATAAGTGTTCTAAAAAAAGAAAACCTAGATAAATAAAATGGTAAATCGAACAAAGAGAAAGTTCACAAGGCTATGAGAGCTCAAAGTGAAAAAACGAGAAAGGATTGGTTTTTAAGTCTTCAGTATACAAGATATAATTTTCAAGTTATAAGAGAAACGCGCTTGAAAAAAGGCTTAACAAACTGAAGTTAATCCCTATTTTCTGTGCTGTGTATCATTTTCAGCGAGCATCGAGAACTTTCTCGTCAAATACAAGAATCCGACGATCCAAGAATACAAGAAGATCTAAGAAGAGAGCTTGAAAACTTAGAAGCTCGAATGGAAGCAAAAGGAGAACAAATCGCAATGGTCCGACGACAGCAAGAGAAAGCGAAACGACAGCGCAAGAAGCAGAAGACAAAAGCAGCGGTTAGGCCTAAGAGCGCAAGCGCTGTCCTACCGGCGAGTGGTGGCGAAGTAGAGGTAGTGACAACTGTTAAAACGAAACCTGCTCGAACTGGAGGCACAGTGAAAGATACTTTATCAGTTTATAAAGGGATGAAGACGCTTCAAACTTCGCTTGGAAAGAATCAATATCATTGGGACTAGCCAAGCGGATGTTTCTTGTCCGAAGGGTGGAGGGAAAAGGTTGTTGAGGTGGGAATAAATATACTTGTGGGAGGGTAGGGTTATATTAGATAGATAGGTAAAAGAGAAAGTTTTTCAAACAGAAGACTTAAAGTGTTCAGACATGATACGTGTGGAACTTGCAAGGAGTGAAGAACTGAAAAAAGAGAGAGTGTGACAATCCGATCATTGATTTGTTTTTATCAAGATCTTTATTGACTTGCCCATGAAATTCTTCAAATTTAAAATAAAGAGAATGTAAAAAGATGACTGAGAGAACTGACGTTTTAATATCTGAACTCAAAAGTATAATGCCTCATTGTACTTTGACAGAACACTGAACAAGCATGTGGAGACTAGCAGTTATTATATATATATATATATATATATATATATATATATATATATATATATATATATATATATATATATATATTGTATGGTTTTCCTTCGTAAGAAGATTTGTAATTATGTACATGGAACAAACTTATTCTGAACTCTTCAATAAAAGTAGGATTTCTTGCGTCTAGTACTTGTCGACAGAAGTATTGTGCGACCCATGTATCCACGACGTTTTTACAGCTTAATAAGAGCTTGCGGCCGGTTAAACTGTTCCAGCAAGTCAGTTTGTGAAGACGAACGAAGGAAAAAACTAGCGGGGACTAAGAAGAGGGGAAAAAGGTCTTTCTCGCCTCACCTTGCCTCAATGCGTCTCCTTTAGCTTCTCCTTAATGTTACACTTTTACAAACGCGATTGATGTTTAAGGGTAGGGTAATTTAATGTTATCAACTGAGTTGATAACTTAAATTGGCCACCGTAAAAGAGTTACGAAGAACGAAGGACTAACGCTCGAAACGTCAGCTTTGAACCTCTTTGCGGTGGCCAGTTTACGTTTTCAACTCAGTTGATAATACCAAATTACATTTATTCAAATATGTTGGAGCGTAACCTGTTTCTCAGACGGTTCAGGGCCGCCCGTTCAACTTCCTTCTTTCCTTGTCGGGGCGAGAAGGGTGTAAAGCGGGCAATTTCGTCAATTACACAGCATAATTCGAAAGCGCTCGCAATAGGCGCGCATATATGAAAGGCAGTGATAGTTCATACTTTCAATAAAGCGAAGCAAACTTCTTTGTCTTCCTAGCTGAATTGTTATTCAAATATTTACGCTCTTCATAAGGTCTTGTCAAACATATTCAAGAGATCTTAAGTCTTTCACAAAGGAACTCGTATATTATGAACACAATACGAAGTAAATCCCAAAGTCTCACAGCATTCTACGGACACAAGCGACACGATTACTGGCGATCGATAACATTCGAATAACATGCAATCACAGTGAAAAGAAAAGAGAGAATTTGAAAGTGTGAAGACACAATTCGCAAAACAATGTGTAAAGATACGAAAGCCGTTTGCTTAAGTTTACTAACTTTGTTAATGCATTGTGGAATGGAGCTATGTGGTAGTTTTGCTGAATGTCAGTTTTAATGACTGAATGATTGAACATGTTAGAATGTGCTGTGAGTGCCGTCCAAAAATGGTATCCAGTGATTCCTGTGGGTAAGTTCACAGTTGATTGCGTTTATTTCGTCATGTGTGGATACTTTTGTTTGACATTTTTCATCGTTCTCAGAGTACAGCTCTAGCGTGAACATGCCTTCAACTTATCTTAGACATTGTCGTCACTGTTCCGTTACTTTCGTTGAAACATCTTTATAGGCTACAGGAATTTAACAACTATTCACGTTTTCTTCGGCCGTATAGTTCCTAGATTATTACGCCAGTAAAGCGAGCTTCAATTGTTGGTACTAATGACTGGTAAGAGTGTACGAAAACAACATTGATCTAAATTATGGCGATTTATTTAACAATGTTTTATAAAAACATCCTGATCTGAAATCACGGCCTCGGTCAGCAACCCTGTCGAAGAGGGATCAAAAGATTTCATCATGTCACTACGATAGAATCGGGTAAATCTTTTCCAGGCGTTTTGTTAGTACCGAACGGCTTCCGAGAAAAAAATTGGAAAGAGGTTTGGAACGCGACCTGTACGAAAACTCCTTCATTTGGCTCTGCGCTGCTATCGCTCACCCTAAACTAAATGCCTGAACCAAACTGGAAACATGTGATTCGCAGACCCTCACAAGCCAGACAATCAACTAATCGACATCGTTAGTCAAGACGCCGACACCTTTATTTGGTGAACTTGCCGACACTACTTGTCAACACGCCGACAACTTCACCAAATATTTACACCTTCTTTGCGCCAAACGGTAATTGAGGTATGAATAGTGTCAGTAAACCGAAGTGACCAAAGACGACTGTCGGCGAGTTGACATGTCGGGGAAGTGACCGAGTGCAAAACTCATCATTTTCGAGCTATCAGCTGCATAAAGTTTAACGTGCGGTACTTTGAATAAGAAAGACCCAATACAACTCTTGACCAGGCACTCGGAAAACACACTTTACATGAATCTCATGGTGCCTCTCTCCACCATCAGGAAACTAGCAAAGACACTTGTCTTTCATAGGGATCAAATTGTCATATTTTAATATTAAGGTGCATATGATAACAATATATTGATATAACTCAATGATATATGTATTTAGCATTTCATACCGTTTGCTTTAGTAGATCTCAGTATAGGTGGGTAAAGTATTTAGATACTTAACTATATATTTTTATTTCGCAAGAGAATATATTCTCTTGCATTTTGATATTCCTAACATACCTTTTATTTGATTAATACTTGGTTTCTTTAGTTCCTTTGATTCATTTTTTATTTTCTGATATATTGACACGGGTTTTCTCTGGCTGGAAACTTCGGCGTTGATCCATCGATTGATCGAATCAGTAGGGGGGAGGGGGGAGGTAGTCAGCGATGACTACATGTGGATTCCTGTTCGGAGAAATGAGTAATACTCATACATATAATCATATCGTATTGCCAAAACAGCTGGTTATGGATCAATCACTGCGCTTTTAAGACTCCGCTAGATCCATTCGTTACTCAACTACGGTTATTGGTGCCGTTCACTGATGAGGGGTACGAGAGGAGGCTTGCTGGCTTATCATGAACCACGCATCAATATATCGCCTATCATTTGAGCAATAAACAACTTTTCGTGTACGTTTACTAGCTTAATAAGCTACGAATAATGTTAGTCTCGTACCCAGACCTTCAACGGCCAAGCATTACCAAGCATTTCCAAGCATTTCTTTACATTCCAGTTACAGTTACACGGTAGGATCTGGGTACGAGATTACTTCTAAGGGGTCACTAAAGGAGGAGTTGGGCCGGTCAAAACCTGACTTCGTGAGGCCTGGCTCTCTACCGGACAGGTGGAGGATTTGTTCATTGATCTTTCTATGAGTAAAGGACTGGGTAAAGTCATTGGAAGAGTCTCTGAAGCCTCTAAGATCACCACAGTCTCTACTTCGACTTATGTGAGGGGCGCTGATTGCTAAAAGCCTAGGTGACTAGGTTAATGATTGGAAAGAAATAACCACAGATGAATTAATCAATTTCTGACCACTTCTGTGTTCCCGGCAGAAAGGATAAATAAAGAAAAGAATAAATAATGTATGGAAGAAGGAGAAAATAAAGAAATAAAGCATTAAAGAAATAAATGAAAGATAAACTGTAATAAAATAAGAGATCACAGTTCCGTAACATAATCAACTGCCTGGAACGAACCCGACGTGACCGTCCAGCATTGACTTGCGACACATCTTTCGCCAACAAGAAACGGAAATGATATCATCTTAAGAAAATGAAGCGTAAACTTCTGTTTGTTTCGAACTGTTTAACTCAATATATATAGAATGTTTATTATCTATTACTACAGGTCGCTAACGACAGGAAATAAACCTGCTTGATTATAACTCACAGATACGTTGGTAATTTTCCAGCAGATTAATTCGGATGACTAGTTGTAAGAACTGCTTCAGGGGTGAGGCATGGAATATTTATTTCCTGAGAGCATTTACTGACGTACAGTCATGCAAATTTTGCGCATTACAATTCAAAAGGGTAATTGCAATCGATCATGTGCTCGAGCAGTTTTTAATGCTTTTCATTTTGGTGAAACTTTCCCCTGAGACTTGAAGTTTCAAAGGTCAGAAATTGTGCACCTATGACTAAAAATTAATTAAGAAAAACAAGACGTCATCTCACAGAACTAAACGGTACTAAAGAAAAAGTAATTCCCGCGACCCTCTCCTCCGGTGACGAAACGAAGGAATCTGTGCGTGACATCACGCATTTTGCAACCGTTCAAGCGGCTAAAAATGCTAAAGAGGTTAATTCCCATAAATTTTTAATGACTGAAAAAGACGGAAGAGTGTCTTTTACAGTCGGTACAACACAGTGACGAATAAGCTTGTCGGCTACTTATGGAATGATCTCTCTTCTGAGGAGTATATTGATATCGAGAAGTTTGTTTACAACTCTATTCAAGTGATTTGTTTTCGTTGAGGATTGTGTGGTTGGCCGAAAACATCGCCAATAGTGCATTGTTTGATCGCTTTGTTTGAAGCGGTTTATTTGAAAGTTACACGCCATTGAATTCTATCTTCATAGGGAAACTGTTAATTCTTCTCTTTTAAACTGTACCAAAGGTAGAATTGAGGGGAGATTTCGCTTATTCCGACGGTAAGTAGTTTCATTTGCAAGATTTTAAGCGATCAATGATAGCGGGATATCGCCTTTCGTATCATTTAGATTTTTGCGGCATGGCCATGCTGTGCTAAGCGTCTCTTTAGTATGGAGCTATTTTTTTTCCAGAACATTCTCCGGATAATTTTGGCGTTTATATATTGGCTCGTCTTTTCTTATTTTGTCTGTCCCTCTTCATTCTATCGAAACTGTTTCAGTCTTTCTTGTCCAAACGATCTGTCATGGCCGCAAATGTTGATGTTTGTGGTTACCATGCCGAAAAAAGCACTTAGAAGTCGACAAGTCGCGATCTTTTCGGTGATTTACAACATTCTTCCTAAACGTGAAGTCTATAAACAAGGCAAGAAATATTTTCTCAGAAAATATATTTCTAGCTTTAAAATCCGCTTTGAAGGGAAAACAGCTCAGCAAATCGAATGGTGGCCTGAAAGCTTCCTTTTTTTCAGCTGTCAAAAATTGAATAGCCAGTCTTGCTTCCTGTGGTTTAAACTTCTCCCGATAAAAAACCATCAACCATGAAATTTTTAGACTTCGCCTCCAACAATTCGCTGGAAATGTAATCACTTAAATTCTACTTCGACTTCGTTGTTTTACAAAATGTAATGAATAGCCTACTAACTTTCAACAGTTCAAAAGCGCCTACGTGTACAAGCTGTTTTCATTTCCGCGTTCAGCCAGACATAATTAAATTTCTTTCACTCTTGTAATCCCGTGGTTGTAAGCCATGAGTGGTTATGTCTGTACACAGATTATCTTTCGATTATTCTTGAAAGTGAGTTTTCAATTTATGTTTGTTGTGCTTAGAACTGTATTTGTCCAATCGAATTGGAGAATAATGAAGCTTGCTGTCAAACACAAAAGTTCATTATCTATTAGAGCCAGTTATGACGGCTAATTTATTCATAAAGTGAAGATTTAATCACTATTCACCATTAAAAGCTAACAGTGGGTAAATAGTTATCCTGCTGTGTTTCTTGGTTTTATATAAATCCAAACAATCTAAAAATAAAAAAATAAAAATGTGGGAGGTATTTAAAGGGAACTTGATCAATGCAGTCAAAATATTTTAACATGTAAATGAGTTAAAAAGTGAACAGAAAATGTGAGTTTTAAAGACTTTATACCTTCCTCTGTCCTGCTTGTCTTAATTGGAAGCTCCCTGTATCAGCTGGGTAGCTTTACTCACTGGTGGTAAGTTAAGAGCGACGATTTAACCTGAGTTGAATTAAACTAGGTGAAACAATTGAAGGTGTAAGAGTCATTTATACTGAACCATTTTATTGAAAATAACTTTACTTGGTTTGCACTCTTTAGATCTGATGTCTACCTCACGGTACAGCCCTACAGAGAGTAGTTACTGGTCATCACCTAGATTGAAAATACCTATTAAGGCTGTTAATCTTGACTTGAATCACAATGTCGCAGTTTCACAAGCAACAGCACCCAGCAAGTCTCTGAGTGAACCATCTTCTCCCCAGCTCTGGCACAAAGGTACTAAACACTTCCTCTCATTTGTAGGATGTGAAAGCGTTAAAACAGAGAGTAATGCATATTAATTGTAAAAACATTTTGTAGAACATTATTTTTAGTTTTTTAATATATATTTGAAATAGTGTGAGATATTTGTATGATAGCATTATATGAACATCATCGATTTGTATTAAAAACTTCCTGTCATATATATTAAACATTTGCTTTTCATATGGTGCATAAAATTAAATTTTGCGAGACACTACTTCGAGTTAAATTTGTAGAATGGCAGTATTATTAAATGCTTAGTATGATCTTGAATTTATGATAATAATTAAACAAAATGTTTCTCAATGAAATAGCTGTGGCTGACTTCAACTATCACTTATGAAAATCATATTCAAAGTATGATAATTGTTTTGAATTTTTTTGGTTTTGTTTCCAGTTTCCAACACAGATCATGTCGAAGTTCAAAGACTTCCAGAGAAAAACCAAGCAGCTCATAGTGGTTCGTTAAAAACAAGACATAAACATACAACAAGAAAATACAGTGATAGTACTGAGCTAGCAGAGCTATTGGCTGAACACCAAGGGCGGCAATTAAGGAGTATGCAGAGTATTAACACTGGAATACAGCAGCCTTGGGGATCAAGCTCAAGACCTAATGAACTTCACATACAAACAAATGCCTGTGACAATGGATTTACTGGCTACACAGGACAAATGCCATTAAATAATGGAACAGTGATCCAAGCAAGTCATACTATGCCCACAGGTGAAGTTTTGCAGTAAGACTAAATCTTTGTACTTTAATAGAGGCTATATAAGATTGTTAAAACCACCAGCACCAATTTTTCTATTTTAGAAAGGCAGCGTTAAAATTAACATGCAAACTCATAGGTTCACAACCAAACTTACTCATTAACTAATGCTGTTGTCAATCAGTATTGGAACTAACAAAGCAGAAACAACCAAATCAAATAAAAATAACCAAGAATCTAGTCTCTAGAACCTTCTGAACATTTTGCTTTGTGAACACATTTTGAATAACCTGTTATGCATCTCCATTGCTGATAAGTTTATATGTTACAGAAAAGTGCCATAACTATTTTAGTTTCTGTTTTTATAGGGATGTCAGTCCCATCAACCAGGTCTACAATTTCATCTGGATACTCTGCACCCCATGGTCACATCGCAAATGCTTTAACCTCACATCGACATAGCCCCCTTAATCTGATTGGAGAGGGTTACACAAGCTCATCAAGCTCACCTTCTAGATCCATTAGCCCATCCAGTGAGGACAGTGACAAGTGGAGCTCATACCTGAGAGCAAAAGATGAGCTTATTGGACAAAAAGATCAGATAATAGATAGGTAGAGTACTTCTTTAGATTCTGTTTCACAAATTGTAGTAAGTTTGTTGTACACACATCATGGTGGACAACATGAAAAAAAGAAATGTATGTCTTTCAGCAGATGGAAAAGATAATAAAAATTTCCACTAGAAAGTTTGAATTACAGAAATGTAGTGACTGATTGATTAAAAAATGTATCAGTTTTGAAAAGTTCCTGAAAGAGGTAGAAGAGCATCTGATTTCAGACTGGACTGAAATGTGACCTGTCTGTGGTCCAGCATAATGTGCATGAAAATCTACAAAGCACAGTAATTGGGTGAGGTTATCTACAATATACTTTCTTCAGAAGTGTACACCAAGTTTTTTTTTTTTTTTGAGACTTGATCTCAGCATAGTAGGCAAAACCCATTGCAATGCTGGCCATGATTACTAAAATTATTACTGTGCAAGTATATGGGGCCACCTTATGCTCTAAAATGCATGGTGAAAAATAAAGGAATAAATAGTTAACTTCATGTAAATCAATAGCTCTGAGACAAGTTATTCATGCATTTGAATTTTGTCTTCGCTGTACAATATCATGATTAGCCATAGGACATTTGGTTGATATTTCAATAGATTTTAAAGTAGGATTTTAATTAAATAGGTCTATCTTTTAATTGAAGAAGGTGTTCAATTGTATTTTCTGATAAATTTCAGAATTCTGCCATACAAGTTTAATCAAATTTTGATTCTTTTCTAATGTTTTAGACAAAAGCAGAGTATATTTCAACTTCAACAGCAGCTAATGCTTCAAACAAATTCAGCCATTCATCAAGCTGTGCCAACTCATTACCATGTTAGCCGAACTCAGAGCACAGGAGACAGCAGTTCATTGTCTTTAAAGCTACAAGAAAGTCAGTATGAGAATGCTCAACTAAGAGCACTTTTGTCAGAGAAGGACTCATCTCTTGACAAAGCTCAGAAAAAACTTGGGTGAGATTTACAGATGTGTTGTGTCCTTTTTGAATGTTTCTAGTACATATGTAATTAGCAATAGTATGCACTTACCCATTGCCAAAAACTTTTACTGACTGATTTACTAACAATTGACTGATTGCAAGGTTGAAGAACTGCTGACTGCCTGGAGAACTTGGAACTTACATGAAATATAACTTACCCTTTACTATTTAAAAATTAGGAAACTGTAAAAGCTTGAGGTGTTGATGTTTATCTCCTGCATCAACAATCCACACAGCTTAAGAATGTTACATGTACATAAACAGCGGTTTGTTTTGTTGATTTAATAATGTTACATGACCAGCGCTTTGTTTTGTTGAAGAACTGCTGACCAATTCATA
Source organism: Pocillopora damicornis (assembly GCF_964200805.1). Taxonomy (NCBI): domain Eukaryota; kingdom Metazoa; phylum Cnidaria; class Anthozoa; order Scleractinia; family Pocilloporidae; genus Pocillopora; species Pocillopora damicornis. Next base: position 22,830,695 of record NC_142677.1, read on the forward strand.
TTGTGTCTGACTTGCAGAGAAACAGAATATTTGATGAAAAATATGGAGGCCAGCGTGAAGGATTCAGCTGCTTCAAATAGACAGGAACTCGAACTGCAGAAACAAAAGGTAAATAAGTTGAAAAATTTCCGTAACAATCAGCCGTAGACGTGATTATAAAACGTTTGGGAAATATATCAAGTTTCAGCCAAAGTTTCTGTAACTTTGAAGTTTGAGCAAAGACCATGTACAAATAGTTTCGGGTTTACTTGAAAAGCGTTCTTTACCTCCATGAATAGGCGATTAAACAAGAAAAAGCTCAGGCAGAGCTGACAAGTAAACTGGAACAGTTAGAAGAAGAAAAGTTAAAGCTCAAGTAAGTTATTTCTTACATATCGTGTTTAATAACTCCAGCGTTCTTACCTGTATGTGACAATTGTCTTTGTGTGGAGAGTTTTTCGCAATCGGTTTCCCTGCTCAAGGCTCATTCAAAACAGTTGTAACGGTTGTACTTGTGATATTCTCCTGTCCAATACCCCTATCCCTGGCGTTTGGATTAGGGTGTGTAGTTTAATGATTTTCTGAAGTACATAGATACTCTTTCCGATTAAAATGGTGAACGAAGTGTAGAGAAGAAGGGATCAAACAACCACGGAAGTTCCTACGAACTCTTAAACAAACTTCTTTCCAACTTTAAGTATCTGTGTAGGTGCTTTCTTTACCCTTCACCACTGTTGCCCCTTCAAAAAAGTAAGAAGCAATTTTTGACAGTCAAGATTGTGCCTCTTAATTATTTAACAATCGACAAGTTTTCGTAGTTACTCCGATATGAAAGAGCGATTAAACCCGGGATTTCCTGCCTACCCCCTGTAACTTACCACTTGGATTCTCTGCATACACACCAATGTTTGTGCTTATTCTTGTGATCCTCCGCTGACCTCCCAGATCTCATGCTCATCTTCAGAATTTCCTCCATAATTTGTGACGATTCTAGGGATCCCCTTCACTCCAACCAAAATTCCTGCTTATTACTTTAATTTCCCGCTTGCCATTCAGATCTCGTACTTATCCTGTGGATTTTCAAGTTACACCCTTGTCCATTTAAACTACTCCCTTTTTTGGTTCATTTCATTATCTAAGGATCAATATTGACTCTAAAAGTCTTCTAATAGAAAACACTGAAACTATTACGGCTCACATGGGATCCAATCGCTCTGACGAAGGGCTAACGCTCGAAACGTCAGCTTTTTTACCCTTTTACGGTGGCTAGTTTACGTTTTCAACTCAGTTGTTAACACTAAATTACCTGCTATAATCTCCCACCGACGCAGCACCACAGTTTCTTTAGAAACTTACCCCTTTATTCAAGCTAGCTGACAGATGTGTTTCTTTTCTGTTCCTTTTGTGTGTGTGTGTTCTTGATAGGAGAGAAAAGCAGAGTTTGGAGCGGTATCTGAAGGAAGTGCCTACTGTCGAAGAATATCAGAAGTTAAATAAAACTATATCCATAGTAAACCATTGGAAACGTGCATGTAGATTTTAGTGCCTACGTAGCAATATACTTCGAGTTTAGATTACCGGTAACTATTGCACGACTGAACAGTTACTGAACAGTTATGTAAAACTCTTATTAACAGTAATAATGAATTCCTTTGTAATCCAGTGGTTAAGGTGTTGAACTCCAAAGCAAGTGGTTTGGGGGGGAGGTAGCCTCAGTCGTAGTCATGAAAAGGGGTTCTTCAGCTGGTCGTTCAATCGAATTCAGAACTGAAATGCGTATTAGCGAAGGCTTTGGGAAGCCTGAAAACGATGGGAAAGTGGGTGATGACATTCCATCTAGGACCCCTCCCCTAGCCTTGAGTAAGTATTATGAAGTCGTAGGAACTACATTGTGATGATTCGACGTTTAATATCGTCAAGAGTTTTTGTTTCCCTTAACATTTCTTACCTTAAAGATGTTCGTGATGAGCGTGAAATATTGAGAGAAACTATATCCGCTAAAGACAAGAAACTGGCCCGCATGAATAAAGCTTTTGGAAATAAGGTAAAGTTTTTTTTCCTTATTTTGATGTTTCTCTTTAAGTTCGGTTCTTAACAAAGATCCAGTGACTATACTAGGGAGTTTTCTATAGTTATTTGAATGTGGACAGACATAATCATGTTACCCCTTTATGTACTTCGCCCGAAACGTAGGTCTTTGCATATCTTGCTGCTTGTTTGTCCAATTGCCTGCCTGTAGTGATATTACCCCTCTCTGTCTTCTTTCTCCACTGGTGTATTTTTGTTGCGTTGCGATGTAGCAATCCGCTTATTGCAGGCCTCTTTGTTATGTGAGTTAAGTAATTCTGGATTGCTCTGGTAAGGATTCACCTACCTTCGTGATTGGTCCACCCTCCCGCGCCACTTCTCAACCAATCAGACGCAAAACAAAAACAAATTGCGACTTAGCCCTCCGCATTTTCCTGCTCTTCAGGCACCGCCTCGTTTAACTCTCATTTCTCATCCTTGTGCTATTTACCTTTCTCTGATTGGCTGTCGTAAGTAGTGTGCTTTTAGTTTCATAAAATTTTCTAAATTTTCTCACGGTCGGAAATTTATCTCCTACGCCTTGGCCAACTTGTCTTCTTCCTTTTTTCCTCAGGATGATGAGGCAAAGAAGTTAACAGTGGAAAATACTACTTTGAAAGAGAACGTGCAAAGGTACATACCGAGCCAGTTTATTTTCTGTGCCTATTAGGCCAGTTTTTGGTGAGTCGCTGGCTCAAGACGTGGGCACGACACAAGTTTTAAGGGTAGCGGCTCAAATTTTGATTTCGTGAGCAAGGGCCTACAGAAGAGGCTTCAGCCGCTGTGCAGATTTAGGCTCATACGACTCAACCATGTTTGTTTTCAGACTTCAGGGGTCTCTTGATAAAATCAGCAACGATGGTCCCGTGTCACTCATAAGCTTTGAAGATCTCAAGATGGAGAATGAAAGGTTACAGGTGGAACTTGACCGAACGAAAAAGGTAAACTGCCAACCTTCACCAATACCTTTTTTAATTTTTTTTTTTGACATTTTTTAATCCAATGTCACTTCCGCGGGACTGGGAGCGAGTCTGGTCCTGCCTCGCGAGAAGATTAGGATCAAGTTGCTGTGTTATCAAGTTTGCTGGTGAAGCTCAGAGTTTTAGAAGAAAGAATTGCTTAGAAAGAATTCATGTGGTGAAACTTTTGTTTATGGTGTGGTTGTGGGTGCGTGTGTTTGTGTTTGTGTGATTTTTAACAAACCAGGTTGTCACAGCCATTCAGAAATCTGTTTCCTACCAGACTAATAATAGAGTTCAATACTATTGAATGAAATGAGTCCACTCGCTCCTTTCTCTTTATCTGTGGCTGGCCGTATCTTCCTTGTTTCAACTTTTTTTGTTTGTTTTAAGGGCTTCAATCTTTTTCCGTAGATATAATAAATGATTTGTCCTTCTGCCTGCTGTACAGTTCTTTGTGAATTAAAGATATTGGTTTTTTAATCTAAGGTTTACCTCAAAATGATAAGTTTGTTAATTCTTGAAACCTCGTTGCCGGATAATATATTGATATTGTTAGGTGAATTAAGTGTCTATTCTTGTTCATCACGTCTGGGATTGAAAGGGTTGAGAAAATGAAGTATACGTCAGTCATGGTAAACGTTTCTTTTCCCATTGATTTGCTTCTCGTTTTATCGAAATAATCATTGCGACATTTTTTCTTTAAGGCGTTAGAAAACAAGCACAAGAAAATGAAAACTCTTCATTGTCAAACACAGAAGGAGCAAAAAAGCTTGGAGGAACGATTAACGCAAGAGGAGGTATGGATAGAGATAAGATCGCAAGTACAGCTGAACTGAACCCACTCTGGGGTGTGTAATTTGAAAAACTTAGCTTAATCATCTTGGTTTAATTCAGTGCCTTTGAAGAGTAGTTTGGTTTGAACAGAACGAAAAAACCTGATACACTTGTTAGCCATTAGAGGGTTGTGGAGTGGATAGCGGCGAGTATTGCTGATAATAAACGCAACAAAATCCTTGCCCTTGTCTTGGCAGGAAATGGTCCATGCCTTGCGGGATGAACTTGTTGCGAAAGAAAATTCACTTGAAGAGGTCAGGAAAGCAGTTAAGGAGGTGAGTACAAATATAGTTTCCACATTGAATGCTTTTGAAGTCTGGTTTGAAATTCGCACCGGCTCTCGCTTCCTTTACAGCCGTGGCACACTTCACCCTTTCACTCCTAAGATCTCTTTAGTAATTCTTCCAACTGTCAGCCATACAACTCTCATGATTTTGGTTCAAAGAATTTGTTATTGGATCGTCTAATAATCCCCTATAGTTGATATTTTTCTTTATTCTCATCACTTGTCTCCTTAAAGTGGACTGATGTTGTTAGGAGAAATTCTTTCTTGGTCACTCGTGGGAGTTAAAAGGTTAAACGTAGATGCACAATTGCACTGATATCAGTGTGCTTTTTTTTTCGGTTTGGTTTATCGTGGACTTTACTAAGCCAGAATAAGGCAGCCACTGCCTGGAGTTCAATTCAGTTGAGTTCACGCGTTCGTTGATGTAAGGGAACTGAAACAGAATGGTAGCATGTAAGATTTGGATTTCTCTTTGAGACCTCACGAGGATCGCTTTATCCGATATGAAATGAGACTGGTTGGTAGGGGATGGCAAGAAGGCCACAAAGGGGATGGTTTTTACGCAAAAATCAGTAATTCCTGCCTTTGATGGTATCCTTTTGACATTGCACTGTATTTCACCTCTGTTTTAAAATATCTCATTTCCAGATTGCTTCTCACAATCAGGATTTGTTGGAAGAGAACTTAAACCTTCAATGCCGTTGTGAGCAGGTAGAAAAATTTCTATGATACATTGTTTTGTTGCCTTCAAAGTTGAGGTTTCATTGTTCCGTTTAGTACTCTCGGCTCGACTGAGTCTTTACTCTGAGTTAGGTCTTGATCGAATTTACAGCATTAGTTCAATAGTCGCCACGACAAGTTTTTATTTTTCATTATATCATTATTGAGAGTGGACTCAATGGTTATAATCAGGAGGTGCTGTACTGAATAAAGGACTAGTCGTTATTTACCCCAGGGGGAGGGGGGTGAGGATTTTCAGGGATCACCTGGTTTTCAGTGGGGAGATCAGGCGTCGCCAACATAGTATGGAGGGGGTATTGAATATTGACTGCCATCAATATTACAGAGCCTTATGAGGGGTCGGGTGAATTTTATCGCGACTACCAAAATCCTCCAATCCCCCCCCCCCCCCCACTAACAGTATATTATAAGTCTTCTATCTTAAGCCCTGAACAAGACGATAGCAACGCATCACGTGATTGACTTGATATTTTCAATTTTGTCAATCCCGTTGAAGCCCTGATTTTTTTCAGGCTTCTTCTTTCCAATTGCTTAAATTGGAAAATTTACTGCGATGATCACATTTCACTTTCAATTTTGTTATAGTTTGTTCTGAATTTGTTTTTTTCTTTTACAGTTGCAAATATTGAATTCGAAAGAAAAATTAGAATCTCAGAGAAAACTTTGGAAAGAGGTATGATATTACGATGTGAAGGTTATCACGTTGTCACGTAAAACATGCAAGGTCATGCTCTCTATAAAGATTGTTGCTGAAGTAGGAGAAACATGGGGAAATGAAAAATTGGGAAATTTTATTGAAATTTTTCAGAATTATGTAGTTGCAGCTGTTAAGGCACGCTAACCTTTATCTTACTCATGCTTCGGAGGTGGCGTTTCAATTGATTTTTTTATATAGAGATGGTTATGGTAACTTCCTTTAATGCAAAACTTTTATCTCCACTTCATTACTGTAGCTTTCTGAATGTACAGCGGAACTCACGGCTGTGGTGCAAGTTTGTCGGGAAAGAAGAGAAGGAAAAGATCCTGACATGTCTGTTTTGCTTGGGCTCAGATGTGAGTTGGCATTTCATCGTTCTTTTTAATCAATTTGTTTTTTAATTCGTTATTTTGACATTGTGAGGAAGATGCCGTAAATTGGCCACTTTAAACAGTTCCAAAGCTGACGTTTTGAACGTTAGTTCTTCCTCTTAGCTCTGACGAAGAGCTAACACTCGACACGTCAGCTTTTAAACTCTACTCGGTGGCCAATTTACGTTATCAACACAGTTGATAAAACCAAATTACCTAGCAGACGATTTTCAGTCGACCGAGAGAGACCGGCTAGAACTGTTGAGCCAAGTCACTAGCGGAAAGTATCGTGGCCAAGGGACCAGTGTGCAAAGAGAAGAGATGGTAAAGGACTGGGTCTTTCTGCATTTTGAAAATTAATTCCTAAATTATTCAAGTTTGTCGCCTACTATCCTCTTCGTTAATTCGTTTCTTTCTTCGCCGTAAACAAGAAAGCACTGGTTTCCTAAAACTCACGGTAATGCTTGGCACAGCTTGGGTAATTTTGCGTGAGATGCCTGAAATTTGTAAGAGCAACTGTTGAGTTTGGTGCGTGGGAATGCAGAAACGTTTAAAACCTATCACACTCATGCTCCTTCACTTTCTTTTATTGCTTTCCAGCAACTTCTATGGATGAAGACGACAGCGAAAGCAAAGACACGTCCGATGACGTCGATGCCGTAAAATCGAAAGTAAACCAAGTTCAACGACTACGGTCAGATGTGGAAGACTTACGGAAGTTTATCTCCGATCAATATGCTGAGGACATTGGAAATAACTGCAGGATGCAATGATGAAAAGAAGTGTTTGGAATTTGTTTCCACTTGCGGAGGGTCAAGCTAAGTGCTCATCGCGCAAATTTAGCTGTGGCTTAAAACGATTGGGCCATGCAACCTGACAAGGAGTGGTGTTTATGAGTGGCCGTGCAACCTGGCAGGAGAGGGGTGGCTTAATACGAGTGGTTCGTGCAACCTGGCAGGAGAGGGGTGGCTTAAGAATAGTGGTCCGTGCAACCTGGCAGGAGAGGGGTGGCTTAATACGAGTGGTCCGTGCTACCTGTTCGAGAACTGCGGGGCAAGACTCAACTAGGGTGATCTTTGAACCATGAAGGGGTTAAATTTTATACTAATTTAGTGAGGTTTAAATTTAAGCTTATTGTGTGGCTACAATAACGTGAATTAATACAAACGCTTTTTTGGACAGCAAGGATACTTAAAGAATTCTTTTATGGTGTGCTATATCCTAGAGGTGAAAAAATCTGAGTCATTGCCATGAATCGAGATTGTTTTCAAATTTGTGACGATCACACCCGTTGATGTTTTCAGGATTAAAGCCACCCCTGTCTAAGACATACAAGGCCAGGGAAACGGCATCGCAAACAACTGTAATTGCAATCCACTCTGTCAAAGGTTCTCCCTCGTTTTTCTTCCATTCAAGTTCGTGTGATAGTTCTTCGATTTCGTTTTATTCTTGGGCATTACAACCATTAGTTTATATTTTCTTAAAAGAAGAGTTGAGTAATGCAGACAAAGAAAAGTAATTTAGTCAAAGTCAACACATATGCCGTAAAGAAATGGATAGTATGAAAGAGAATTATTACATTGTCAAACCTTTAAGTGACCATTCTTTTTTCCGAAGTATGGTGGTCACTTACGAATATATTTAAATATAACAATTTAATTGCCTGCTCGCGAGTGGCGGGTTTTTTCTTTATTCTATGTGTGGGGTTGATTTGGCCAGTGCGTGTCACGCGTGATTTGACCGGTGCGTGATAAGAGGTTGCAAGAAAAATGGGATCATAATTCCCGCAGTTCAATCCCTTTCACTATTTGTCATAAGTCAAAGATTAATTTATTGTTTTTTGTATTTTTTTGCAAGTGAAAACTTAAGTAATAAGAAAATAGCCATCTCCGAAAGGAGACTAAATTGTGAGAAATAAAGTCAACAAGTTGAAAGCTGTATAACGTGTCTCCTCTGTGGCAGCGTGGAAAGAGTCGGGAATGGTACCACGCGATCAGTTTAAATTTTCGCCTGATGGGAAATTGCAATTCACTGCAGTTGTGTAGGCGAAACGCAGGTAAGAAATGGGTTGGCCTGGTAAACTAACGAAGGAACAAACGATTAAAATGAGTGAGCGAGTGAATTGATAGATGATGGATTGTGTGGAATGTGTGGAGGAAAAAAAAACAGAAACGGGAGAATGAATGAAAAATTTTCGTGGTATGGCTTGCGCAGTATTCTTATTTCTTTATAAATCGAAAAGGGATCTACACCGTACGCAGTGAATGTATTAGTTGCATCTCACGTGTGACATCAATGTCGTCATGGTAACCGGGTCTGTCATCAAGGTCATTTTTTCAAAGGGCCTTATATTATCTACCAAGGTTACTTAGAGAGAAATTAGATTTTTTTTTGAGGGGAAAGCACTTCTTGATAAGAGAATTTGTTATATTTTTGTGACTGAAGTTGAAGTAGTTTTTATGAGAGCTGGGTTTACGGCAGGTGATATCTGCATTTGGCACTCGGTTAAAATTGTCAAAAATTCAAATATGCAATCAGCCTTAGTCTATTCCGCGTGAGGCATCCTCTACATAAGAAAGAAAATGTAAGTTGGCGTGCCAATAATGCTTTAGGAAGAAAACCCACCGTCAAGGCAAGTCTTATCGTTTGATTTTCCATCACTTGACCGCCTAATTTATGAAATTTTGTATATCAGAGATCTTATACATACGCTACTTAAAGGTTGGCTGCTTATTATGAACTCCGTAACTTTCTAAAATTTTTATTCTTAGTTTTTATCCTTTTGATATTGCAACGGCGACATTGTATTATACACACAAAGGCCTTCTATCTCAGCAGTTTTGGTGGAGAACTTCATCCTTTCTCCGAACCAAACCTGTCGAAGCAACTGTTTTGAACGCATGTAAAGAAGCCAGGCTTAGTTGTTCGAGGGCCGATAAGCGCTAACTCAGTGTTAAATTTTAATCTAGCTTTCTATATCACTCTGTTGAAAATCCGTTTAGAAAAATTTTCTCCTTATATTTTTAGAGCATTCAATCATCAAATTGAAGACAAAAAGTCAAGCTGAATTTTCTTTTCAAGCCTTCAGATTTTAAATCAAAATTTTCACTAACCCTGAGTTATCTTAACCCAGCTTTGAACAACCCGGCCCTGGTGTCTTGAAACCGACTAGAGGAAAACGTGGCGGGAGAGGCAGACTGCATTCAAAGACTTATGCAACTCAAGCTCAACAATTCAAGCAAAAGGGACACATTTCAGCTCTCGACGCGACTATAAACCAAGGTTATCAAAAATTCTTTTCAAGAGTGTAAAGTGCCAGCAGCATGGAAACTTGCTGATGTTCCACCAATCCCCAAAGCACGAACAATCGACTCCTACTCTATCCAAGGTGACAGAAAGTTACGTTATCGAAAAAGACTTGAAGCCAACCCTCTTGAAATCGATGGACCCACAACAGTATGGCTTCCTACCACGATCATGTACAACCTTTGCACTTTTATCGATAGTACACCATTGGCTAAAGTCCATTGATGGAACAGGATCGGAAGTAAGGGTGTCACTACCAGACTACAGAAAAGCCTTCGATTTAGTTGATCATAATCTACTCACCGCTAAATTATTCAGTTTGGGAGTAAAACCCTCTGTGGTGAACTGGATTATTGACTTCCTAAGAGAGAGGTTTAAGAGAGTGAAAATCAGTTCTGAAAACTACTCCAATTTCAAACTCGTCCCAGCCGGTATCCCCCAAGGTAAGAAAATTGACCTCACAACCAACTATGTTTATGTGGAAATTTGCAGATGACACCACAATATCTGAAGTCATCCCCAAGGGAGATCAGAGTATGTTACAGGAAATGGCAATGATTTCAATTGAATGCTGTAAAACGTAAGGAACTTATTATTAACTTTACTAAGCAGCCAGACGCGGAAGAACTAATCAGCCTAAACAGCCTCAAGCAAAGATTCTAGGCGTAACCATCACAAAAGATCTTAGATGGAATTTTCACATCGGAATATCGTCCAAAAAAGCATCAAAGTGCATTTATCTCCTGAAGCAACTAAAAAAGCTGACGTGGAACCTGGTTCACTTGTTAAACTCTACACTGCTTGTATCAGGTCAGTTTTAAAATACTCTTGTCAAGTTTTCCATACAAGCTTGCCCCAGTATTTATCAGACGAGCTGGAACGTATCCAGAAGAGAGCGCTAGAGACAATTTTTCCAGACCTCAATTACAAAGAAGCAACTGCTAAAGCAAAACTTGGAACCCTGTTTGAAAGAAGAGAAACTCTGTGTCAAATGCTATTTAGTCAGATCGCGACTACATATGTCAACAAGAGACACAAACTTTGGAACCTATTACCAGCTAAACGTGGACCACGTAATCGTGAACGGAGGCATAAACTTGAAAGAGTTTACTCGCTGCCATTAATCAAGACTAACAGATTAAAGAACTCATTTATTATGCACCATGCAGCCAAGGCCACCTGATAGTTCAAATTTCATTATTATATTTATTGTATGTATATAGATTATCCATTATTGTTTTAAAACATGTAATTCAGTTTCACGACTGTTAGATGTTATTTTAATAAACGACTTATCTCACTCTAAACCAGTCCTTAACAACCAGAGAGATTCCATCCGAGCTTTGTTGCTTCCAAACAGTCACTTTTGTCTTGACACATTTCATGATTGTCATCTCAGGCGCTTAGCTTTAGACCTATTTTTTAAGCCTCACTGACCAATGCTTACTCGACAGCTATATCCTGAAAATGTTGAAACGTTGTGTTTTCTTCTTGGTTACTTTTACGTTAAAATCCTTTTATAATATAAACTACGGTATTATACAAGGATTTCCAGCTCTGAGAAAATCCGTAACAACACACGTGAAAAAATGCGATATTTTTCCACGTGTGTTTGATATCGGCAATCAGCTGCTTTCGCGCCACTCGCTCAGGTTGATGAATGAACGGCAAAGCCTTCACCATTCTCAATCTAAGGTCGTTTGTCGGAATCTTTTTGGATTATGGCTGCTAAAACACTGAAAAATCCGTATCGCTTTCAGAAAATGACGTTCGAAGTAGGAAAACAAACCAAAATATGAAAAGAAAAACCGAAAGTTACGTATTCAGTGGCTTTGGTAATTGCAGTGCGGCTGATAACGAAAATCGACAAATGGAAGATTTGCCACAGGCCACAGATTTTGGCCGTGAACCTGAAAGATCTCTTCTACCAGTAAGGACCAATTCAATAACTGAGGATTTTGCATGTTGAAAATTAGGTCCATTGTCTATTTTTATAGTGATTCAACGCATGTTATAACATAGCTAGTAAATTTGTCTAATCAAATTCAATTGCGCGAGCGTGCTTCATATTCCTATTGTGCATGCTCATGACGTCAGCAAACAAATCCCTCGCGAAAAAAATTTTTCCATCGGGTTGAAAATGTTATAAAACAATTGGTTCATACATCAGCTATGCATTCATCGAGATATGAAGCACGCAAAAGTTTGGAGAGCACGAAAGATGCGTAAGAGTTGCTGGAGGCGTAGCCGAGAGCAACTTTAGCTTCTTGAGTATGAACCTACTGTTTTAAAGCACTTGAAGCACTTGGGAATTTTGCGTGCTTTATATCTCGATGAACGCACGCTGACATATGAACCAATTGTTAATTATAACATAGCTAGTAAGTTTGTCTAATCAAATTCAATTGCGTGAGCGTGCTTCATTGAAGAAATGTAAAATGGTTTCCGTGTTTACATAGCCTGATGTAAACACGCTTGAGGTTGGGAGAACACGAGATAAGCGTAGGAAACCACGACGCGAAGCAAACTTCTTAAGAATATCAAATGTTTTATCCAGCTCATCGTTTGAACACGGAAACCAGTTTATATTTCTTTTATAAATAACTAATGAAAGAGGAACGAAAACCGTGTTTACATACGCTCATGTAAAATGGTTTTATAGCCAATCAGAGTGCGCGTACTATTTGAATTATTTTATAAATTCCTATTGTGCACACTCATGACGTCAGCAAACATATCCCTCGTTCCTGTAACAGGACTTCGTGTAGTCCAATTCTGTCTGTAATCATACTTTGATTAAGAAATCGGACTCCCGCTTCGCGGTCGTCCGATTTTGTTAATCACTCATATGATTACAGACCTAATAATATAATGGAAAAATTACTCAGTTCTGATTGGATAAGATAAATGCAGTTTTCAGGTAATTCAGTGCAGAAGAGGGTTAATTCAGTGCAAAGAAAGAAACAAATAAGACATTCTGATTGGTCAATAATCAAAGAAACTCACGGATAGCTAATCAAATGCGAGCCTTGGATGTCGCAACAAAATTTGAAAATTTGAAAATTTGCGAGCGAAACAATGGCCGGCGTTTTAAGTAGGCTTTCTTTTGCCACCGCTGCTGAAAAACAGTTTAAACAACGAAAACACTGTAAAAAGCACTGCTTTTTGGTTGTCGGTTTGGAAAAAGTGGTGTTTAGAGAAGGGAATTGCTGAGGAAATCGAAAATTACGAGCCGACCCAGCTTAACACTTTGCTCGAGCGATCCAACGCCGAAATTAAAAACAAACATGGTTAAACCATTTCATCGAAAGTGATTCGGAGACAGACTGAACAATTCCTTGAACTTTTTTGCACCTTAAAGATGTGAAGATATCATTGCATAATTTATTCTTGTTCTGATCGTACGCGGTTGTTTTGACCGAACGCGCGGTTTGAATAAATTATTTTTGCACTTGATGCGCGCTTTGCTTATGTTTAATTATGATAAGCCATCTCGTATTTTTTCATGTATATTATTAATACGTAATCACATGATTTTTCTGGTACAATTTGGAATAAATAAGCACGGGCTCGTGCAATTTTGGTAGCCTTTGGAAAAATGTTCTCGTGCTTATTTATTCCAAACTGTACTCGAAATCATGTGATTACCTATACTAAACCTGATATGAATTGAATTATTTATCAGATAGTTAATAATGTTAATAGGACCGAGTGGAGTCCAATTCGTATAGGTAATCACATGATTTCGAGTGCAATTTGGAATAAATAAGCACGAGTAAATTTTTTTAAAGACTAACAAAATTGCACGAGCCCGTAGGGCGAGTGCAATTTGTGGTCTTTGAAAAAATTAACAAGTGCTTGTATATTATTGTTTTAGATATAGCTTATCATTGTATGCAGAAGCAAAGCGCGCGCATCGAGTGCGAAAATTATTTACTCAAACCTGCAAGTGACATTGTGCGTTCAGTCAAAACAACTGCGAACGATCAATAATGGTAATTGAAATGAGTGAAATTAACTCTGAAGTGTAAATTAAAGTGCTATTTAAACCCATGAATAACCCATTGGGCTGCCGACTGAGCTACGAGCTACGAGGTCGTGGGTTCGATTCCCACCGAGGTCAAAAGATTTTTTCTTTGCCTCGTGTGGTTCTCTGTTTCCCTTTATTAGGGCTAACGCCCAATGGGTTATTCATGGGTTTAAATAGCACTTTAATTTACACTTCAGAGTTAATTCTCTGTTTCACCATTTGTGTTCCCAGTGCTACGCGGCACAACATTCATATGTACCCTTACTTTCTCTTCGCCGCGATTCACCATCCTAAATCGTCCCCGACTTTCTCTGTGCGACCTCGTAGCTCAGTCGGCAGAGTAACGGTAGATCTAATCCGGAGGTCGTGGGTTCGATTCCCACCGAGGTCAAAAGATTTTTTCTTTGCCTCGTGTGGTTCCCTGTTTCCCTTTATTAGGGCTAACGCCCAATGGGTTATTCATGGGTTTAAATAGCACTTTAATTTACACTTCAGAGTTAATTCTCTGTTTCACCATTCATATTACAATTTCGCTCGATTGTCGACACTGAAATTCTACGCTTCTAATCAGGCTGTCGTGCACGGTCTCAAATGGACTAAATGCTCGGCAGCCAGAAATTTTCATAAAAATGCCACTGAAAGGTTCCTTCAAACTTCTAAAGAGTTTCAGATGTTTGCTTAAAAATGTCAAGCGAATCAGAATGTCTGGTTTGTTACTTCTTTGCACTGAATCAACCCTCAGTGCTTTTTACAGTGTTTTCGTTATTAGAGCTGTTTTTCAGCTGCTGTATTGTTGTTGCGGTGGCGAAAGAAAACCTACTTAAAACGCCGGCCATTGTTTCGCTCGCAAATTTTCAGCGTACCCAAATGTTGCAACATCCAAGGCTCGCATTTGATTGGCTATCTGTGAGTTTCTTTGATTATTGACCAATCAGAATATCTGCTTCTTACTTCTTTGCACTGACTCAACCCTCTTCTGCATTGAATTACCTGAAAACTGCGTTTATCTTAGCCAATCAGAACTGAATAATTTTTTCATGTATATTATTATAAAACTAATTGGGGCAAAGCCCATTTCAGAGGAACGAGCACAGTCGCATTGAAAGCATTTCGGATACCGATGAAGTTCTTTGCGCTTCTTTCAGCGAGTTCTATGATCTACTTTGTCGTCCATATTTTAGATCGTAATGTTTGTGTAGAGTCTGATGACCAGGTCGGCCTCCATCGCCAACCAAGTAGCATGTCAAGACAAGCGCAGTTCGTGGAGCATTCTAATCATTTCCTGGATGTCCCCAAAATTGAAGGAATTGCTCTTCCATCTGATACAGACTGCCTCTTAAGATGTATGAGGAATGATCATTGTTTCTCCCTTAACGTTGCTGCATTTTCCCTACCGAACGGAAGTACATCGTGTGACTTACTATCTACCGACAAGTACAATGCATCTGACAAGTTCAAAGAGGATCGCACATCGCATCACTTCAGCATCATGGTGAGTAACGCTCCTGCGATAAATGTTCCACTTCTTATTCTTCTCCCTCTTCCTCGTTCTTCCTCGATTCTTTTCTTTTTCCTCTTTTTCTTCAGTCTTCTTCTTCCTGTTTATACACCAATTTTCTTCCTCTTCTCGTTCTTCCTGTTTACACACTGCTTCCATGCAGTTGAGATGTTTTATTCCCGCTCTAAGTTTGGCAGAGTTTTCTTATTTACAAAGCACTTGAAATACCTGTGAGTAAAAGAAGAACTTTTTAAGGTGATTTCGTCTGATCTGTGGTAATACGCCGTTTTTTTCCGGGGCGTTCGTTCTACTGTTAAACAAGCATACATGGACAGCTGGGGTCGGTATGAAAAGTTGAATATTCATATTGTTTTTATTTTGTCCAAATTTGTGGTGATGATCTGAAATGGCACCTGACGAGACATGGTCGTAATAAGTCGCCGACAAAAAATTCACCCTCTTAACACGTTTTGCTTTTCTCTTGGCGATAAAAACTTGGCAACCTCCCGATTTTCTTTTTGCGTTTGTGTTGTGTCTGTTCGGTGCTTTTATCATGTTCAATAGTTCTTAAAGACAGCAGAGGGAAAAAAACAGACGAAACCAGGGAGTTTTTTGTTAGCAAAAATAACACTAGCTGTTGATAGGGTAGTTTTTAGTGTTAACAACTGAGTTGAAAACGTAAATTGGCCAACGCAAAGAGTTTACCACCGTAAAGAGAAGGTGGAATTATAGGCTTATTCATCGTGACAAAGAAAAGACATTAGCCTAGAGGCATCTCGTCTCGCTCGACATTATTAAATTTATTTCTTGCGTAATGATACAGTGTATCCGGTCTGCGCCAAGCCAAGCTAAGTAAGAGTTCAGTTTCCTTTCTTCGAGTTCATAAGCTCACAACCATTACTTTGGTGTTGAAGAGGAGATGAGATGAAAAGAAGGACTCCGAAACAATCTGAATTTTCGAACCGGTGAAATATGTCCACCTGAAGGAAAGTTCGTTACCTGAAAAACATCTGCGTTAGTGATTATCATAACGTACGTCATCTGTTTGAAGCCTGATGACAAATTTTTTTAATACCTGCTTATTTAACAACCGCAAAAAGTATTTTTCTTCGTAATAAACTGGAAGCTCAGCCCGCACAAAATAGACTTTTCGGGATTACACAAGGAGAGACGTTTGGAGAAATTTCAAAATTACAGAGCAATTGTTTTATTTCGTGTCAGGGGCCCAATGGGCTCCTGTCTATGTTCGTTGGTAAGTATGAACGACATTAGCTCGTATTTTATCGCCGTCGAATGCAAAGGCGGCAGATGAAAACCTTCCTGGTTTGTTGACAAGCTAAAGCCGGGGAAGGAGGTATGGAATGTTCACCAAGATTTAAGGTACTGATTGGTAAATGTGTACGCTGGTGAGAACCCGCGGTTACAAATCAGGGAAACAACACTCATCTCTCGAAGTAAAATGAGAGGTTTTTGAAGATAAACCATGAATCAGGCATATTTTGTTGCAAGGGTGCTTACATCGGGTGGTCGAAGTAAGGGGGGGGGGGGAGGGTGAGAAATAACCTGGACATTGTAAGGTAATAGTAATTATTATATGTACCATACGGTTCCGCGCGCGCCTTTATTGAAAGAAACAGCATTTCCCGTATGATGGCGGCTCAGACGATTTTGCGAAATTAAACGAACGACTAATAGTCCATTTCGCAAAATAGTATCCATCCCAGAATTACTATTTTGCTAATTATATTTTAAAAAATAAGAGGAGGCCAAAAACTTTGGTGAAATACTAATTAGTAATGTTTAAATGGTTTTTTGTGACATGAAAGAGGTCACGCTGTCACCGGAGGGTGAAAATAGTCGATTTCGCTAAACAGTAACTCTTCTGAAATTACTACGTTGCGAAAAGAATAAAAATCCTTCTTATCAATTGACGATTACTCTCCTCGTGATTACTCTCCTCGACTACTTGTCCTCGTGAAAGTTAATTTCTACCTTATTAGAAATAGACCTGCATTGTTCCTTTAGTTTCGTTATATCTCGCCTGGTTTCTTTTTGTTTGGTTTCATTTCGTTTCGTTTCGCAAAATAGAATAAGTATGACAAGCCATAATGGACAAAAGTGGTCGAGATTTTTTTTTCGAGTCGAGAATTTTTTTCTCGAGTCGAAAATCTTTTTTTCCGAGAATTTTTTCATGGAGTCGCAAGGCAACCATAAAGGACCAAAGTTAGCCTACGTGTAGCCGTGCCCTACCCCGATGGCCTCCGTTTCACCTTGGCAGAAATAGGGTGCGGCTACACGTAGGCTAGACCAAAGTGGTCGAGACTTTTTTCCGAGTCGAGAATTTTATAATCATGAAATAATCGCAGCGTTTTCTTTGGTTCTCGCCAACAACCTTTCGCACTTCTTGCGGGAGCTACTAAACCACATCAGGGATAAAATTGCTGCTTCTTTTCAAGTCAGTGCTGAGTTTCGTAGTGTACCTTCTCGCGAAAGAAGTTCATAAGGAAGACCAAAATGCAACATTACAGCAGAACAAATTGAATAAATATGAAATGTGCTGTCTTGCTTTCCCACCATTTGAAATTTATATTTGAGTATTTTTGATGGACATGGTGTTATCCTACACTTGCAAGTACCAGTGTCCCTTCAATTTTGTGAAAAATATACCTTCATAACAACGATTGGTATAACTATACCATAAAATTGCTTGTGGCAATACCAGAGAGGTTTTTCATGCTTACTGGCAAACTTTGAAACAAACAAGTCAAACTGCTGCTGGTTATTAATAATAGAATTGGACATTACATTGCATTGCATTACAATATTTTAAGTTGCATTATTGACTATTTAATAGTCAGGAATGCAACTTTAAATAATTCGCAATAGCAAGGCAATGTCTAATTCTATGATTGCCATCATCTGCCAATGGATCAGGAACTAGGCATTTTATGCCATCTGCTTGATTGTCAGTCAGTTGAATGGTGCTTTCAGGCACAGAAACCATGTTTTCTGTCTTGATACAGGCTACGGGTCCATCAGGATCAACACCATACAGGGTAATATTGCCTATATCAATGTCATCCACCCCAGAGGGAACAAACTCGGAGTACCAGGGAGAACATGCATGCTATAGTACGTAGACCATGGTGATACCACTGGGAATAAAATTCATCCAAAGATGCCTGAAGGGGCCGAACGTAAACATAGTGAAGGGCAAACAAATGGCATTCATCGTGTGTCAAGAATGCCAGTATATTCCATAAAAATGAACAGATCAATGTACGGTGAGGAACCAACCCAGTTAACCTCTGCCCAGAGCCTCTTTATTCTTTGATTGTGCACGCTACGTCCGGGCGTGAAGCTTCCTCTATTTACCCCCTTCTGATCAATCATGAATCGAGCAACATTCACATTTTCAACGCCCTATCCCCTCTAACCCAAAATTCTTGTATTCCATCCATGAAGTATTGCAAGACTGTACCTGCTAGGTTGTTAGTGAAACACTTTATGTAAGCTATTGCTCCACTATACCCGTCAATACAGCCGTGCAAACCTCCAGTGGATTAATTTAACTTGTGATTTGAATCAATGTGCCATAAGCGGTTTGGTTTTTTAACATTATATAGACGTCGTTGAATTGCATATCTGCGCCTTATGGCGCGGTTTACAAGATCGATTCTTTGTAATACTTCCCATTGGTTCTGCTGTAATGTTGCATTTTGGTCTTCCCAATGAACTTCTTTCGCGAGAAGGTTAACACTACGAAACTCAACACTGACTTGTAAAGAAGCAGCAATTTTAGTGGCTCCCGCGAGGAGTGCAAAAGGTCTTCAATCAGCACTTTTATCCCTAAAAAGCCTTGGACATTGGCGGGAACAAAAAAAAACGCTACGATTATTTCAACAAAGCCTTCCAAGCTATCGTGTATATATTCCATATTTCTGTCGTTTCCGGGAGCTGTGCATCGTTCTATATGGGAAAAGTCAAATACAATCCTGTATAGACAACAGAAACCTCTCCAAGTCCTCTACATCACTGTCAGCAACTTGAAGAACGACAACTGTACAGGCAAGGGCCAATTCGACGAAAACAACAACACGATGCCTCTGAAAATGTTTTACTATAATGTCAGGAAAGGTAAATTCCTACAAAGGCGAACAAATAATAATTACAACACAGACAAACTACCTAAAGGCCACTACAAAACGAAATCAAAGAAAAAGATGAAAATAAAGCCGCTTACCAAATGCTGAAGATACCTAGGGTTGGTGGTTGGGAAAACCGAGAAAAGGAAAAATCTACTTCTGTGAACACTAATTACGGATAGGCGCAAAAAACTCTGGTCCAAAGAAAGGGGCGAGACAACAAACAATAACTAAATTTACATACAGCACGTAACAAAGGAGCGTAATTAACAAAATACCGAAGAGCAAAAAAAAGTACACGATAACAAGTAAGTGACAAAACGAAAACAAAGGAAAAAATTTGCCCCAATAACAACAATGTATAAAAAAGCTACGTAACCAACAGATCTGCAGATCGCCATATTGTTTGATCATTTTGGCGACAAATGACGGCATGGCATGGTGGGTATTCTCGACTTAATGAAAAAATTTTCGACTCAACATAGGTGTCTTTTGACATGGATAACAGTGATGGTAAAGCAAGCTTAAAACAGCAGAAATCGCTAGAAACTACGACGGATACACAGGGCATGAGTAAGTTTTTATTGATTTTAAGTGTAAAATATTCAGATTTCGAAATATTTATCGTTGTAAATCGACCATATGTCGTTCCCCATACTATGCCTTATAACGTGTTCAAATTTTCAACGGTTCCTCCCGTAACTTAACACCGAGTCACACAACGCGTGACGCGTTCATGAATTCATCGTTGGCTTTTTCTCGAGACGTGAGCTTGGGCCGCCTGTGGACTCAACAAAAAAATCTCGACTCAAGGAAAAAATTCTCTACTCGGCAAAAATATTCTCGACTCGAGGTAAAAATTCTCGTCTCGGAAAAAAAGATTCTCGACTCGAGAAAAAAATATCTCGACCACTTTTGTCCATTATGGCTTGCCATAAATAAGCCCATAAAGGCGGTACGGAATGACGTGAGCAGAGAAAAGCTTCACGTACGGTCCCGTGAGATGTAAGCTAAAAAAGGAAGACAAGGAAAGAGCGGCGTTCACATGATAAAGTGCTTATTGACCCAGTCAGGTCGGGCTGGATGGGAAAATATTTAGTCTTCCTACCAGCAGGTCAATAAATTCATATAACTCGTAAACCGTTGCAACGAAAGCCAGCACGAAACCGGCGACTGAAAAGACAGCAATTACCTTCTCTTTCGACAAAGATATCTATAATATATCTATCTATATAGTGGTGTCTCAATTTGTCGGAATATTCTAACTTTTTCCAGAATCCTTGTGAAAACTTTCCTTGTCAGCACGGTAGAACATGCCACGCAAATTACGAGACATACGACTACAGCTGTGCTTGTAAGCAAAACTACACTGGGAACAACTGTGAAATACCGATTGGTAAGTAAATTTTGTAATGGTGTTTTCTACACGATATTTTACTGGACTTTTTAACTTAACAAGACTATAAGATAAGCTGACTCCGCTCTAAAATTTGTTTAACGTAAGCGTCTTACAGTTTCTGTTTGGCTCTAAGTAGTCTAAGTCTAGTCTAAAATTTGTTTAACGTAAGCGTCTTACAGTTGCTGTTTGGCTCTAAGTAGTCTAATGCCCCATTCACACCAAAGCTTAAACATGTTTAAAAGTTGTTTTGTTAAACACAGGTTAATTTTTTTTTTCTTCATAGAAACTATTTAACCGAATATTTTTGACTTGAATGTAGCACATTGGAAATGCAAGTTAGCAAGTACTTGAATCCAATGGAAAATCAAGTTTTTCAGTTCTCTGTTTATAATTTTCATTCAATGAAAACCAGTTTAACAAAACATGTTTTGCTGGTGTGAATGGGGTATAAGTCTAGTCTAAAATTTGTTTAACGTAAGCGTCTTACAGTTGCTGTTTGGCTCTTAGTAGTCTAAGCCTTTGGTTTTGCATATTGTAGAAAGGCAGAGAATTTTGTTACTTTCCTCTTATTTCTCTGGAGAAGAGGCACAAAAAAAACTACACTTATTCTGGGTCTTTTGTTTACCGTATTATTTACAAATTTCGTCAGGTCGAGACTGTTTTTATCTTCTGAACGCTGGCCACAATCGGAGTGGAGTGTACTATGTCGACCCTGATGGTAGAGGACACTTCAGTGCTTACTGTGACATGCACACTGACGGAGGAGGCTGGACCGTGTTTCAGAGAAGACAGGATGGCTCGGTAGACTTCTATCGGAATTGGAACGACTTCAAAGTTGGCTTTGGTCAGCTGACTGGTGAATTCTGGTTAGGAAACGACAAGATCCACAGGCTGACGGCTGCTCTACCCACGTCCCTAAGGGTGGACCTGGAGGACTGGAACGGAGATAAAGTGTATGCCAAATATGGAAAGTTTGACATCGGTGATGAGCAGCTACACTATCGACTTGTAGTGGGTTCATATTCAGGGACTGCTAATGATTCGTTAAAATATCATTATAACATGGCGTTCAGCACAAAAGATAGTGATAATGATAACTATTCTCAAAACTGTGCTGTAATGTTTACTGGAGCATGGTGGTATAAAAGGTGCCAACTCTCCAATCTGAATGGAAAATACTTGGGAAACTACCATAGTTACAGTGGAATCCGGTGGTTTCACTTCAGAAATATACTTTCCCTTAAATTCGCAGAAATGAAGTTGAGGCCAAAATTGTAGAAACAACATTAGCTGCATGTGTGATTCTGTCAGCAACCTATGTCACTGTTTTGAATTGTCAATAATTAGCAATTGTATAAAATGGTATTAATGACTTAAAATTTTTCATCTCTAAACTTTAAGATAGATGTTGTCAGTTTGGTTATTTAACCTAAAAGACAACATTCAGTTCAAAAGTAAGCCCATTTTACTTCAATGGCCAACATTTGAACATTAAAGTAACATGGAAACTGCAAGCAGTCTTTTTCTCTCTCCACATGGGATAAGGACTAAGATCAAGTAACTATCAGAATGACGATAGATTGGGATGAGGCAGGAAAGATGCAGCATGAAAGGGTAAAGGTAGAGTTTGTACTCAAGCTAAGTTTGTGCTCATTTAATACGAGCACAATTGAATAAATTGAAAAAAAAAGTTTTCCAATGACTCAATCAGAGGTATGTTGTTGAGATGTTCTTAAAATTTTATGGTTGGCTTATTCTCAACTTTGTCATGGTAAAGAGAGCATCTAAACAAATTTCCCAAGTGACACTTCACATGTTAATTGTTTAAAAATAATACAGGTAAAAGATCTAAATAAAGTTCCATAAGCAAAAGCCTGTGACTGTTCTTGTGAACTGGGATTTTCCATTTCGAAGGCAAAGAGGCAAGGAGGCTAGCAGGTGAGGAGGCAAAGAGACAAGGAGGCTAGCAGGTAAAGAGACAAAGATGCAGGGAGGCTAGCAGGTATGAAGGTGACGAGGCTAACAGGTATGGAGGCAAAGAAGCAAGCAGGTAAGGAGGCAAAGAGGCAAGGATGCTAACAGGTAAGGAGGCAAAGAGGCAAGGATGCCAACAGGTAAGGAGGCAAAGAGGCAAGGATGCCAACAGGTAAGGAGGCAAAGAGGCAAGGATGCCAACAGGTAAGGAGGCAAAGAGGCAAGGATGCCAACAGGTAAGGAGGCAAAGAGGCAAGGATGCTAGCAGGTAAGGAGGCAAAGAGGCAAGGATGCCAACAGGTAAGGAGGCAAAGAGGCAAGGATGCTAGCAGGTAAGGAGGCAAAGAGGCAAGGATGCCAACAGGTAAGGAGGCAAAGAGGCAAGGAGGCTAGCAGGTAAGGAGGCAAAGAGGCAAGGAGGCTAGCAGGTAAGGAAGCTAGGTAGAGTGGTTAATTAAGTATACAGTCATGTACGACATAAAGAAACAATCAAACTTAGAGAAGATAAACAAATGCAGTCTCTTCCACCAGATTTCTCCTCATTCTAATCCTGACCACTGGTGGTTGTAATTCCAGTACTCTCCATGTTTTCTTTGAACCCTATGACAAGATGGTCCAGGAATTACAATTTGCGATTTTCTGTGCAGGGAGGGCACTTGTTCAGCCAAGAGAGTACCTCTCTAAACCTTATTTAGCCAAGTAAATTGCTGATGACATTTCTTTTAATGTGAGGCGACCACGTGATAACATCATTTTGATGACAATCTAAGAAAAAAAACAATCAATCAGTCAAGCAATGTAATTGGTTGATGTAAATTATTGCACCCAACAAATGGAATTGGAAATTTAGAAGGGTCTTTAATTTTATGCATTAAGGACAATCTGCAAAAATAAAGGCTGGTTCGTAGTTAAAACATAATGAAAAACATCATAGCATAGTGAAATACCAGTCGTTTTCTTCATGCTGACCTTGTAATGTTGCTATAATTGTACACCTGCATGTTTGCATTAAAGAGGTAACAACCCCCATATGTTATGCGCTTTCCTAGCTTGTAAGAGATATTAAGTCCACTGAAAGAGTGGTATCAGTATTGGTATTGGCCATCCTTAATTTAAACACCTCTCGGCATTTAAAGATTTTAAGGTAGAAAACGGGGAGAAATTTGGGGGTCTTTCATCTAGCAATGGTGTTACGATTTTCTTTCGGGACATCTAGGGAGGGTAAATTGGAAATACCCCCTAGAGATCCCCTACATTGTTAAGTAACTGAAACTTACCTCTTCCTTTTCGTGCTTGTTTTTCTTGAACTCTGATCTTGCCCAATCGGCAAGTTCTTTCCTGTGATCTTCATTTTCCACCTCACGTAACGTCTTAAAGATTTCACGATAGAGACTCAGAACTTGCTTTCTAAGAAAGAACTTCAAAAGGAAAAAAACACACGATCATCAAATCTACCAATAATTTTTTGCATAGCAAAGCAATTCGTCAGATGTTGCTGTCACCTGTTTTAAAGAAAGCGCATTTGAAGGTAACTTTCCAGCAGCCATTTTGAAATGCTGGCTAACCGAGCCTCCATGGAATGGCATAGGATCTGGGGCGAATCCTTCCTTGGAGACGAAACCAATAACAAACATGGCGGACGAGAAGCGCAAAAGTTCTTCTCTAAAAAATTTGCTCGAAACTGTTTACGAAGTACACAGAAAAGATATTAAAACATATACAAGTGGTCACCTGAACTCTAGTAAGCTCTTGAAACCTCAACACCAACGCCACGCCAAATGGGAGAGTTCAGATAAACCTCCAGTAAGGTGAGTTAAGCTGAGAAGGAATTTTTACGATAAAAAATATTGCGAAAGAACATTTCACTGATTGACACTCACGAAATAACTCTTTGTTGAAAGTTCCGTGTAAATTTGGCTTTCATTTTTTTCATTACATATGGATCCTCAACTTGCCCTGAACTGTCATGTTTTTGCAGAAAATTTGAAGTACAAGTATTCATTAAGATCTACGTGGTAACCCTTCACACTGTCATACATTTTTTCGATTCTTAACTCTTGGAATTTGATGATAAGACATTACATTTCCTCTAGTTGATGTTTCTCTGACTTTCTTCTCATCAATTTTAGCTTTCTCCTTGAAAATATATTATTGAAGTGATATCGTGAGAATTAAGAGTTCCTCTCTGTAATTTGTCACACTTGGAAGTGAAAGGGTTAAAGTTAAGGAGGCAGGAGGCAGGAGTCCGTAGGCAAAAAATCTGAAAAAGCTATTTGTCCAAAGATTCAGGCCAGAATAGTAGGAGTTATATAAATTTATGTTAAGTTTTAGTCATTGATCCTAATTTCTCATTAATGATAAACTTTATTATTTTAAATTGCAGACTTAAGTCTCCCAGCAAGCTTGTTGATCTCCCAGTGAGAAGAGGTGAATTAAGTTCTACGGAACTCAGACACAAGACAATGGCAGATCGCCTGGTCGAGTTTAGCCTGGGGCCAATCAGAAATATTGCACTTAACAGTGAGTATTACCAGCAGTCTTGTAGATATTAATTTTATTCTGCAGTGAAGTGAAAATCCAGGAAGTTATTCTGCACTAGTAGACAGGTCTAAGGGCTGGGTCATAGCGATTAAGACATTTAACCCCTTTACTCCCAAGATGTGATTGTTAATTCTCCCCTCTAGCTGCTACTCATTTCCTTGTAAATTAGTTATGAGAATTTGGTACTAGATCAAAGTAACAACTTCTAGCTGATAAATTTGGGTATTCTCATTACCTGTTTGCAGGATAATGTATGGATATTAAATGAAGAGGTTGCATGTTAATCACTTCTGTGAGTTATTGGGTTAATGGTTTCTATTAATTCCGTTTGTATTTGTGTGTTATAATACTTCTGGACTTGAAATTAAATATACTCCTCTTTACCAAATGGGCTCTGAATTAATTTCACATATAACAAGAAATGCTTTTTTTCCTCAGATTTTAAATAGTATTTTGTACAAAATGGTAGACAACAAAAAGAACAAGTGTACCACCCCAACTATGACATTATTTTCAACGTTAGAATTAATTTTTTAAGTATGATTGGTTTGCTGTATTTATTTTGATGTTTTATTTTTTATTGCTCAACAGAATCAGAATCAGGACCAGATTTAGCAGAAGATTTTGATGAAACAGTTGGGAGAAAAGAGGGAACATCAGACAAACCTACCAAAGACAAAACATATGTAGAGGAATTGCATCTGCCTGAGATAATGATCCCTGTAATGAAAAAGAAAGGTAGGAATAACAGATGATTTTTATAAGAACACTATCTGTACAATGCTTAAGGATCATTTACAATTATCCTTTTTTCAATTCAGAACACCCTAAAATGTCCACCCTTAGGTTTGATTTGGTTGACTAGGTTACAGTTTATATCTTACTTGGAAATTGTCCAATCCCGCAACTCCACAAACTTTATTGTCTAAATTTGAGAGAAATGTTAAAACCTTTGTCTTCTATCAGTGAAAGATGAAAGGAAGTTGAATTTTGTGCTAAATCTTCAGTGGATATAGGGACCTGCTGCATGTAATTGACCCTCTGAATTCTGAACTGAAAGGCTTGGGTATTAAGCCCTGCCTTTAAGTGTAGTGAAGCATGGTCATGGTACTTCTGGCAAGAATTCCAGTCTCTCTCCAGGCTCTACCACTCATTTAAAGGTATTAATGGGTGACAGAAAACTGTCAAGGGAACCTAATAAAATGTTTGGGGGAAGGTAATCTTTGATAAACTAGTTTCCTAACCTGGAGGAGAAGCATCCTCCCTAAGTTGCCTTTTTCTTCAGAAACTTTAAACAATTACAAACAGTATTAACAGTTGAATGGATGTCAGTCTCATACTCGATTTAATCATCTTACAGACTAAGCCTCGGAGATAAGAGTTAATAACGAATGTCCACTCTTTTGATATCTTAACCTTTAGAAAGCTCTGGAGAAAAATCAAAACCAGATTGCCAGCACCACACATTTGTGAAGACTTATTTGAGCTATCCTACCAAGGCAGACCAGTTTGAAAGCTTTAAGAAATTTGGTGACAAGGTCATGAACCTAGGAGATGCTCATGATCGAGGTGTACTCACGGGAGAAAGGAGTGTTCGAAATTTGGAGCATAGGCTGGCAAAGGTATTTATTCAGATTTGTTTGCCTATGCTTGGAGTTATTTATAGGTTGGAACAAATCAGGCTGAATGCTGAGGTAACAACTTACTTTTATCCCGTTATTGTACTCACAAAATCAACCATTGTGAATCTGTTCCACTTTTTTGGGAGATAAAACTGTTATAGAGACAATAGTTTTGGAAAACCATTTTGTGCATCACACACTTTGGCAATTTGTTAAACACTCAACATCATGGAGCAGTCACTTGTCTTCATATGTTTCCCAGACTTTCCCAGGTTTCTTCATTATTTGCTGTACTGATGTTGACAATGATCTCTCCCTATGCAATATTTGGGTTTGTTGTCATCCACACAGCTGTACACTATGCTCAGAGCTTACTAACTTAGTAAGCCCTTAAAGGGCTAAACTAAAAATAGTGCACAAAATATGATTTCAAAGCTGTATTTTCTTTGCCGTTTAAGCAACTGGCTTCTTTGGAAACCTCAAGTCAGAAAGGACCAAACTTTCATAGACTGCAGATTTATGATAGATGTTTGGCTGAGATTATTGCAGAATCTAAGACATTTGGTCCTCTTCTACAAAGAATCAAAGTGAGTTTACTTAGAGTTTTGGAGTATGACTTGTAACTAATCTGAATTTGGTATATTATGAGCTTCACAAAGTAGCTGCAAAGCTCTTGATGTAGCATCTATATCTTGAAGCAATTGATTTAAGCAAAAAATTGTAACCCTTTAACTTCCAGAAGTGATAAACATGTAACTTCATCTTTTAATATCCATGCATTATTCAGCAAAAACATAATCTTGATCTAACGTCAACTTCTCACAACTAATTTATGAGGAAATGGACAGCAGCTAGAGTGGAGAATTAACAATCAGATCTTAAGAGTTGAAGGGGTTTGCCAGCAAGTGCCTCAAGTGGAGCTTTGGTGTCTAGGATTTTTTTGTGTGGAGCAGCACTTGCATGACAGGATACCATCCATGACACTGACTGGCAAATTGCCATAACTGACAAGCCAGCCTTGGGTTGCCATTCCATCCTTTTCATTCAATGAGGCAGAGAAAAAGATTTGACCTGTCTTGTTTGAATTCTAAATGACCTTTGAGCTAGCCATCAGAGAACCTTAAAACTTAAAGAATGAAAGCTTGTTGGGTGCATGTCACAACAAGGTGGCATCAATACTGGTGTCACACTCTAGAGTGAGACCAATGACCATTTACACGGATGAGTCAAATCCAGATTGCATGAGACTCAATGTTTGGTACTTTACTCAGGCAAAAAGAGATTAATGCTTGTTGTTGCTATTTTGATGGCTCAAAATTGAACTGTTCAAGCATCCAGTAAGATAACACAAGAGTAGTTGAAACTGAGAACTGATCATTGAATTTGATAGGTATAATTAATTATTTTACTTCACAGGATGAGTATGACAGTTACTTGACATATTTGTTAGACACACAAAAGCCGTCCCAACACAAAGTGCTTTATCATCACATTAACAGCTTCTCAGAAAATGCATCCACCTCAGACAAACTAAAAGCTGAAGAGAAAAGAGTTGAAACTCTGGAAAGAGAAGCAAGGCACCTCCTGGAAGAGAATGCAAGGTTGTAAATCTCTCTACAATGACAACATTTTAGTCAGTTATTCTCAAAACTATTATCAACTGAGTTGATGATGGAAATTGGCCACTGTGAAGAGTTATAAAGCTGACATTTTGAGTGTTAGCCCTTCATCAGAGCAAATGACACAGGGTTAATGCTCAAAATGTCAGCTTTGAAACTCTTAACAGAGGCCAATTTACATTATCAACTCAGTTGATAATACCAAATTACCTTGCTATACTCTCCCACTGATGCAGCACCTCAGTTTCTTTAGAAATTTACCTCCTTTCTTCATTCTCAAAGCTAGATCTGTAAATTGTCAATCAAGTTTTTCTTTGAAGCTATTTCCTGATTATAGAACTATGGCTACTTTTAAGCTGTTATCTGAATTACAAACTACCTACTTACTATAAAATTATGCTTCAACTCATGCAATAATAAGTTTTTGAAGGCTGAAGTTATCGTAAAATCTATTCTACTCTTATTAAAAACTATGTACACTTTTTCAACAGCTTGGCCAAACTTTTGAGAGAAGAGGAGCAAAAAGCTGCTGAAGATTTGAAAGCTGTTACAGTTGGTTAGTTCTCAACAGTGTTAAAACTACTTTTTACAATTTAATTTTCTTTCTTCACTCTGCATTGTTCAGAGATAATTACTCTCAAGAAACAGTAATATTAGATTTGGAGGCCTTATGCACTGCTTTAAGGCATTGTTAGAGAATTCAGGTAAAAATAATATTTAGCCCTTTAACTCCCAAGATCTGATTGTTAATTCTCCCTTCTAGCTGCTTCACATTTCCTTATAATTAAGTTATGAAAATTTGGTGTTGGATCAAGGTAACAACTTCTACCCAATTAGTTTGAGTGTTCTCTTTAACTGTTTCTTTAAAAAATTTTTGGATATTATAGGGAGAGGTTACATGTCAGTCACTTCTTGGAGTTAAAGGGTTCATTAGTTTGGTTATTGCTTTGTTCCAAGTAAATGTCCATGGTACCTAAACATTAAGAAAAGATAAATCAGAATGGTTTGGAATCATTTTACACTAAAATTATTTATTATATTAGGCTACAATGCATTAAAAGGGCCAATGATGAGATATGACATGTTTTTTGTTTCATTTTTGTGTTTATTTACGTTTTCTGTTGCACCAGAACCTCAAGCCAAAGTGTCAGTCCATATTGAAGAAGTTCCCAAAGACCTTGAAGAACAAGTAGAAGATTTACATGCACAGGTTTGCTTTTTTTTTTTTTTTTTTTTTAACAAAAAGCCTATTCCCAGGCCAGATGATTATAGATAATTATTAAATGATATAAAGATAACATGAAAATATAACAAGAAAGTTTGAGTTGACTTGAGAGTGGATGTTTTGCCAATACCTTGAAAGATGGTCACAATATTTTAGCATTACAACCCTTAAACTCTCATGAGTGACCAAGAAAGAATTAACTCCTTTCAGTATCAAACTGAATGCAATATCAAGCTGACAACTAATGAGAATATTTAGTTAACAAATATCAATTAAGTGATTGGTAGTTGATCCAATTCTAAATTCTCCAAACTCCAAATTCTCTGCAATTATGTAGCTAACAGTAAAGAAAAATACCAGCACTAAATTAAAGGAGATTGTGAAGAAAAATGGTAAACAATTTGACTGTTGTCTTTTTGTATTTACATCACAATTATATCAGATTTTGTCCCAGTTGGACTGTATTGACGACATTAAGAGACATCAGAAAGAGTATTGCATACCCATCACTGTCTGTCAACATCTGGAACAGTGCATTAAGGAAACTGAGGTGAGATACCTTGACCATCTATTGAAAATTCTACTCGTAGATTGTTACACAACCAAATGTTATTCTCTGATTTGTTTAAGCAGTAGAATTTCAAATTTTACATGGCTTTGTTTGTAGGTTGACATACAGAAATTACTCAAGCAGAATGAATTTCTGGAGCAAACAATCAAGGTATGAACAGTCAAGTAAAACTCACATCTTTTTTACTTTTAGAATTGATAGTTAATCCTAATGGTTATCTTATAAATTTTAATGACCTTAGTTTACTAAATGAAAAATAGTATGGATGGTTTGTTGAAAATATCTGTATTCCTGTCATAAAAGCTTACAGAAAATATAAAAAATTGGGGTGAGTTTTGTGAAGACTAAAATTATATTCTGTTGTTAGGATAACCACAAAGATTTTCAAAGGGAAGGTGATGGGCTTCAAACTATCAATCTCTATGTCTAGAAGGGCACAGGGGTGAAGATTATTGTTTTTCCTACATTTCCCTGTCCATCTCCAAGTCATCCACTCGTAAAATGAAAGACAAGAATGGGTTGACTAGTTCTGTTTTCTTGTTTTTTATTGTTAGGAGCTTGAGGAAGAACTGCAGTCAATGCTAGATAGGTCAAAAGTTCAAGAAAAAGATGCCAGGTATGTGCTTTTGTTTCTGTAATAATAAGAAAGAAATTAAGCATTATCTTTAACTGTTCAATTCCCACGAGTGACCAAGACAGAATTTCTCCTTAAATTATCAATACAATATCAAGCAGAAAAGTAATAAGAATAACGAAAATATCATTTAGAGAGTTGGCGATTGATCCAATACCAAATTCCCCAAACTGACATCACAAGAATTGTATGGCAGATAGTAAGAAGAATTGCTGGAAGGAGATCTTGGAAGTGAAGGGCTTAAGTAAATTTACGTGAAAAGCAGGACATTGGAATTTAAACATGGTTTACCTAGTGACTACAAATGATTCACCGTATTAGTTGTGTTTGGTGACTCCAGAAAATTATTTTATATCACAGAAAAAAAAGGTTAATAAATGCAGCAGCATCAAAATATGGTACCCAAAAATGAAAAATATTTTAAACCCCAAGGACATATGGATGGATACATTTATGAAACTGTTGTCACATTATGTTTTCCACTCCAAATTAACTCATCTAGTCACGAAATAATATGGTGAATTTATGTCTTTTCATCAGAAAATTGTGGAGAAGAATCAACGCAAGTGAAGTTGTTCGTCTCGGCAAAAAAGACAGAAAAGATAGTTTGAAGTAGCAGAGGAAGAGAAGAAAATAATAAAATCAAGATACTTTTATAAAAGGAAACTCTAAATATTTAAACCTTGTACACTTATATATTAATTTTATTGTTTTGAATATTAAAAGTATTTTACAGTGTACGTAAAAATGACTTACTGAACTCTAAATCACATGACCTGAGCTCAATAACTGTACAACTTGCAGAAACTTTTTAAAATAAAATAGGATAACAACTGGCTCCATTAACTATGTGTACTGCTATTCCCTTAATTCTGTTGTGGGTATTGATGGTCACTACAATGTAAGGAAAGGGATGGAATTTGGTAGGTCTGAAAACTACTCCAAGTCAATCTTGCATAGCCTAATTGCAGACCATTCAGAGAAAATTTCTGTGTAGGACTGTTCTACATGCAAGGGTTAAAATGAGGTAGTTCAGTTTTGCTAGAAATCAAACATCTTAACTTGAGAAAGAATTTTCCTCATGCAGTTCTTGACACATTGCAAAACAAATGGAGTGGACTTGTGTTTCATTCCAATTGGACTCTTTACTGCAGATTTCATGCTTGACTCACCCAGCAGATTACCTCAAGAAAGAGGGACTGGTTATGGGCTAATAGAACTCAGAACATGAACACATGTTTTCCAGCAGGCATTAATCATTTAACCAAACATGAAAATACATTTAACTGCCAAGTCCATCAATTCAGTTAAATGATGATTTTATCTATAAACTTCACATCACAAAGGTTTACACCATTTCCCCATAACTTTCAGCATCAAAGGCTTTTCTTGCTTTCTTCAGTTCTTCATTCATTGTCAAGAGGTCCTTAGAGAAAGGATAGCAAAAATGTCACAAGTAAAGTGGATAATGCACCCCTAAATACGTTCATAAAGAAAGTCAAACTCTTCAGTAATTGGTGGCACTGACCGAAAAAATCAAGTCTGCGGTAATCTGCAGTAGGCTTTCACTGGGTGTAGATGGAGGAATAAATTGCAAAGGTCTGGAAAGAAAGAAACTTTTTCCCAAACTCTTATCATGTTTTGTTTGCCTGTTCTTACAGAGGGCCTGATGCAGACAACAGCTTTTAAGATGAGATACAACTCCCAATGAATTGAATGTTCAACTATCACTGACTTGCTAGAAATTTTCCCAAATTGAATTAAATGGTTTGAGTAGTGTGCAACTACCATTTATGAAAGACCCCTAACACTGGGGTGCAAGTGTTCCTCCATCAAACCAAGTTCACAAATTCAAAGGCACTATAAAGTTATTGTAATTAGAAACCAAAGCCTGTATCCCTTAATGGGCAATGTTGTGTTCTGCTATACCATTTAGAAACAGAGCTTGGAGAATTCACAAGTGTTCACAAATTCTTCTCTGCTTTTCTGACTCACAACTTCTGTCTCTCACTGAAAGGAGATGCAGCAAATAAGGGTTCACATATATGCATTTCCAATTCCTTACCTTGACTCTGGCATATTTCTTGGGATCCTTTCTGATCAAAAAGACAATATCCTCCACATGCACCTTTCCCCTTTTACCAACTTCCATGGCCTTAAGTGTCTGAAAAACAATATAAACTTCTCGTGTAAAGAGTAGTTATACTAAAACTTACTGATGAAAATTAATAAATTGCTGGGGGAAGGTGGTTGCTTGTGATACACTGGCATCTTATTCAGGTGGAACATTGCCATACTCCTGGTCACTTTGGGCAGGAACTGGACAAGAGGCTCAGAGAACTTAATTTGGGGGTGGGGGGGGGGGGGGGGGTGGTGGCAATCAAATCCTACCAAAAAGAAACAATTCAACAATATTACTTGGGGAAAACCATTCCAAAGGAAATGTATGCATATTAACAAAAATAATTGAAAATTATTGAAGATGTTAGATCCCAATGTTATTAACAACCAACCTTCCTCAAACTTAACCACTATAGAAAATTTACATCACTATGATTTTTGGTAAAACGAGTTTTGACTTTTACAATTGTGTTGCTGTCCCAGGCAATTGGCTCCATCTCCAGAAACAACATGTCATTGGGCCTCTTTTGGCAGGCCTTCTTGTTTGACAGTTGGTAACACACAGCTCTAACGATTTGGTCACCATTGAAGAAAATCAGTCAAAACCCTTTCAATAAACTTTTTCCACATCTCACTCAACTAAAAATCATAGTTTTATCTCAAACCATTATTGGAGTAAGAAAGCTTGCAAAACTTGAAAATTATTTTTACTTTCTATACAGGTTTCTTTTACATTATATATATATTCCCTTAGCTCCGGTTGGAGCATAGGCCATTAACCACTTCCGTCCTCCATCGGGTTCCGTCCTGGGCAAATCTTCCTAAAGTGGCCCAAGTGTGGCCCCAGTTTCTCATTTGGGACTCTACACCTCTTCTCCAGGAGTTCCTGGGATGACCCATCTTTCTCTTGCCCTGGGGGTTCCAACGTAATGCCTGCCGAGTGATGTTGTTAGCCGGTTTCCTTAGGATGTGACCTATCCATCTCCACTTTCTCTTTTAGATCTGAGTTATGATTGGTTCCTCGCCTGCTAATTCCCACAGCATCTCGTTCGTTACCCTGTCAGTCCAACTGATTTTTAAAATTCGCCTAAGGCACTTATTGACGAAGGTCTGCAATTTCTGGGACGTTTGCTTAGTTGTTCTCCACGTTTCTGAGCCATAGAGGAGGACTGCTTTGACATTGGTGTTAAAAATTCTAAATTTGGTTCTCCGTGAGATGACATGGGAGGACCACACTTTCCTCAGCGTATTGAAAGCTACTCTGGCTTTGTTTATCCTGACCTTGATATCTTCATCGGAACCTCCATCAATGCTGACTACACTGCCTAGGTAGACAAAAGATGTTACTTCCTCCAAGATGGTATCCCTCACTTTAACTGGTCTGTTGTTGGTGCAGTTGACCTTCATAACCTTGGTCTTATTCACATTCGGATGCAGTCCTAACTTGATGGAATTAGCTGTTAGCCGTGCTGTTTTGTCCTGCATTTGTTGGTTGTTACTTGACACCAGGGCGATATCATCAGCAAACTCTAGATCTTCAAGTTGCTCCAATAAGTTCCACTGGATCCCATTTCGCTGTTCTCTAGTTGTTTCCTTCATGATCCAGTCCATAGCAAGTAGAAACAAAAACGGTGCCATCAAACAACCTTGCTTGACCCCAGTGTTGACCGTGAAGCTATCTGACAATCCACTAGCATGAAGGACTCTTTTACATTATGGCATAAATTAATTAATTTTATATCATAAAACATCTAACCATTTCTGTGATGTATTCCACAACAAGATCCTCAAGTAAATCTACAGATTCTGTGAATGGCACTTGATCATCACCAAAACCAAACATCATACATCTCACTTCAAGAAAAAAGAAGAAACAAAAGACATAATTTGGGCTTGTTGCACCAATGCTCAGTGAGCCTTAGCAATGGCTATGAAGAAAACTGCATTACAACCATCAAAACATGTAGTATTCTACTCTGTAAATAATGAATGTGTCAGTAGATAGGAATAAGAGAGATGGTAAGTTTGAGCTTGGTAAAGAAATAAAGAAAGATGTTTTTCATCTGGTCACAAGCATGAGATAAAGAAAATGTTCTGAGTCCCCATGAGGAATCGAACCTCATGGGGACTCAGAATATTTCCTTTGTCCCATGCTTGTGACAAGACAAAAAACATCTTTCTTTATGAATGTGTCAGTTGCATATAGAAACCTCATTTCTGTTAGGTTATTCCCAATCCTTTTTTTATCACAATTTGCATGCAATCAATTAGGTTGACAGGTAAGATTTCTGAACAGCCCCATGTTAGTGTAATCCATAATCCCTTGTGCAATCTTTTGTTTTCGCCATAAATGACTAAAATAAAAGACTGCAATTTGTATTCTTTATTCAAGAACAGTATGCTTGTATCTTACTAGTTGACAACACCAGCAATCTAATGGACAAATTATGGAAAAAGTGGTGTGTGTTACCAATACTTCAGTTTATTTCGGATTTATATTTATTTATTTATTTGATAAACCGGGCAAACAACCTCTGAGCGAAACGAGCGAACTTGACTCGATTGGAAACCTATACACACGTTCTGGGTTTTACTTCAGTTTTGAAGGAAGCGTGTGTTGCTGAAAATTAGACGGTTTTTGATACCAGGTTTTACATGTAGTTAATCAGTCCACTTTATCACTCATTTTGTTGATCAGTCCATTTCGTAAATGCCTTACATTCTTTATGAAACAGTCTTTTTCTTTTGCCTCCTGCTTCTGCTTGGACTGATTCAGATTCCTCCTAAAAAAATAAAATAAAAACAGAGTAAAAGATTCCACCACATATCCAAAATTATTACAGTCTTATTATTTCCTTACAAGTATAAATGGCTCTGTATTATCTGTATACTTATGATCGTTGCCACGTATTCTGACACCACTACAGTGAGAAAGAAATCGATTGGAAGGGAAAGCAACAAGGATTCGAATGTATGGACATGGGAGTAATCAAATTCGAGAGTACTGACACTATAAAAATTCCAACTGACTAGGTAAAGTATAGAAGTTGTCCATAATTCACATTGAGGTTAATGGTGAGGTGGAAATATCGATAAATTTCAATTTACCTCAACTTCGTCCTCGATGTCCGCCATGTTGAACTCCTCACCAGTCTTACAGCGTCATTAATATCCATAGTTCCCAGAGTCTCAACGAAAACGCGAGAAAATGTTCTGCGCAGATTACATGTCAAAAGAAGTCTCATGAAAGTACTTCTCAGGTAAATTCGCTTGCTCTAAGACAATTCAGGAAAACTTGTTTAGGTAAGAATCCACTAGGTTCTACATGTTGGAGATCAATAGAAAAAAAATTTGTACAATCTTTTAAAAAAGTCCTTAAAATTACAATATTTTTTAAAACCTTTGTACCATGGCTGATTTTGCGAGCGATCGTCCTTTCCGTTACTTAGCGCAATTCAAAGCACGAATCACTGAAAAAATTGGCGGATAAAACGCAACATTGGAATATCTTTAACGGTTCATCCGACAGAATCCGCTGAGAAGGTGAGATTGCTCAGAGTAACCGGTTGATTGTTTCTCAGGCTAATAAGGGCAAGGAGTGAGATGAGTTTAGTGTGACTTCTAGGCAACCTCTTGTGGCTTCGAAATAATGTTTTCTAGCTGTTTTGGTAACAACAGAGCTATCGACAAGTATTTAGACGGACAAAAGCAAACTGAAATCACGATGAGTTTCATGAATTTATTTTGCAATTTTATCGTGTATTTACACGTAGTTGAAAACCTTCGGAATCCCTCTTCAGACTAAATTCTGTAAATCAGTCACTCAATCTTTTTTTTTTTGACTCAGAGGGATTTTGAATAACTCAAACGTACACTTGTAAAATCCGCCTACTGTTCCTTAAATATTCTTAATTGTTCCCCATTAGGATTTCGATTTTCTAGGTGGAGGAGGGTGAATATAACTTCACGAGCTCCACTTTGATCTGAGCTTTTTCTCTGAAAAGCAAATGTATCTCCATCATTCTATCTTAGCTTATAAATGACCTTCAGTGTCTATCTCTTTCTTCTCTGTTTGATTCTGGCCCTGTGTCGGCTATTCTTTGGTTTAATATCCTGTGTTGGTAAGGGGTTGTGCGTGCAATCGACGAGAAATTTTCTGATGTGTCTATCCAGCTTTTGTCGCTCTCCTCCTTCATAAAAAGGTAGTTCCATACAGGCGTATTCAGCAAGTTGCTGCCAGCTTTCCTTAGTCATTGCCTTTAACTCGATGCCGGTAGTAATCATCTTGCGCATTCCCTCTAAGCCGTTTGTGATATCTTCCTCAAACTGCGGCGTCGGTGCCAAGTCAACTTTGTACAACTGACAGAGATATATAGTGAAGCTGACACCATAAGATGAACAGTGCAAGTTATAGAATTCCACTAAGTCCTGTGCGCATTGTTTTTTTGTGAGGCCAGGCATATTGTCATGGTGTTTAGTTGATCTATAGCAAGGTTGTTTGTTCATGAACATAGTAACGCTGCCCCCTTTCTGATCTTGAAGCGATAGCACAGCTTCTTTAAACTCCTCGTCCATCAGCATAAAGTACTCCGCATGAGTTGTGTTGCGGCGTTTGCCTTCAGAGCAATTTCCATATCTAGCATGAAAAATCAATCTTCCTGTTTGGTCGGTCAAGCGAACATAGATGACTACGGAGGCGGCATAATCAAATCTCGGATTGGCTTGCCTCGACATTTTACCAACGCGGCATCGCGAACTTTCAAGACATTTGTAATTTATGTTACCTCTTCTTCTCTGCGTAACGTGGTAGAACATGGCGCAGAACTGAGCTTTAGTGATTGCCAAGGGATTACGTCCTCCAAGTTTATGATTCTCACTGTGGTCGTGAACAAGACTATTCTTGTCACATTCTGTACGCGCTTTCATCTGAACACGGGGCCAATCTTGTGAGAAAGATAGCGGCTGAAAGTCAAGAATCTCCACTGTATTCCAGTCCATTGTGATGACAAAAATAAGATTTTCGAATACAACAAAAAGTTGCGATGAAGTAATCGGTCCGGCGACTATATTTTGAGGTACTAGTACCGAGTGGCCTTTAAAAGTCAATATGTTTTCACAATTTTCTATAAAAGTATGTCCATCTCTGATTCGCATCAGGCAGCTGAATTTGCTAACCAATTCAGGTGATCCCTCAAAGTTAAATACCTTAAAAGTCTTATCACCAATGTCCGTCACAACAAGGTGGTTGTTTGGTGCGAAGCAGATATCGTAAGGACTTATGAGATCTTCAGTAATTGTTTGATTTTGATGACTTGAATTATCAACATTTCTTGAACTGCGGAACAATTCAATCCGTCCTTCACTTCGCTTGACGACAGCCAACCTTCCATGTTCAGAAACCGTCAGTCCTACCTTGCTCGTCATTAGGATCTTGAAGCCGTAACAGTTTGGTCTTGATGATCAGAGAATCAATGTTTCAGCTTTACTGTTTTTTAGCTTTTCTCTGGCAGAGAGATCCCGCAGAGACGCCATGAAGACATTGAGTTAAAGAAAAAAAAAATATAGCGACCGAGACAGTTTCTCAGAAGACCGGGTTTTTCTGAGAAAGTGACGTAATTCCTACGGAAATAGCCATTCCTGTCACGTTACTGCTTATGAATTACAGATGTACTTGTTCCAGTACTTATCTTTCCCGGCGGTCATAAAACATAACTAACATGCCGAGAAAGAACGCAAATAGTTGGCTTTCTTATACTGCAGCAATCACAACATAATCAAGCTTCATCCATAACAAGACCTTACCGATGTTGTTCTTTTCATTTTCGTTTTTTTTCTTCCAACGCTGAATAATTAAAAGAGTGTAATCTTAACATCGCCAAGCTGCAGGTTGTCGCAGATAAGTCTGTGCATGTAGTTTTCTGTGAAAGCTTTGCCAACCTTTTAAGGTAGAGGTGTACCAACAAACTTTTCTATACTAGTGGGGAAAAGATCGCCTAGTTGGGGCATGACATCGAGGAAATTATCTGCAGTCAAAACTTTGTGACATCACCTCTTTTCTCTGAAAAGAAGCGGGTTTTCCCGAGAACTCGATGAAAATCCCTTATGATTTTAAACAGTTCGGAAAGAGTGTTTAGGATGTCTTTGGCAAGATGATGATTATGACAGATCTATAAATATATTAACATGAATTAGATCTGTAATCATCTGAATATAAGTATTTCGAAAACAGCCTAACAATGTCGATATAAGTATAAATTGACTTAAGTATCAGGACCCGAGTGGTTATTCTAGAGGGGCAGATTTTGAACCAGAAATTTTCCAGACAATCATCTGACCCACATAACATGGACGCTGCAAAAGTTACAGTAGGACTGTAGGTTGATAAGTACTAACTTTTGTGGTAGTGTAAGTTGGAGCGGGGAACAGTAGCAAGGACATCCATCATGATTTGGAAAACAATTACTGCGATTGTATAATAAACTCACCCACAAAGACGAATTTGAAATCAAAAATATGATTTGTTCTTTAAATACAAGTACAACACAAAAAATGGCTGGTTATACCCAAAGTGATTTTTTGCATGGCTTGGAAGATTTCCTCTGATGCCCTTCCAGACAAAAATTACAGAACGGATCAGTTTAGCAGTGAAGACTAATATGAAAATCTTGGTGCATGACTCGTTAACTTTCCAACTCTAACTGGCTATATTTGGTAAGTAAATGAACTGGTGTTCTTTTTATTTTGGAAAGAACCAGGTTGATGTATCGGTCTAATTTATGACGATCGCTGTCTTCATAGGCAGGTAACTGGATGTATGATATCTCAGCTAGTGATTTCCAGGAGTCTTCTCTCATTGCCAGCAGCTCAGTACCACAAGAGAACATCCTTTTTACCCCTAATCTAGTGTTTTCAATGTCTGTTGTCAAAGATATATCGATTGAACTGAGCGACATATCAACCTTGTACAACTGACACAAATTTATAGTCAGGTTTACTCCGTAAGGTAAACAATAAACATTGTAAAAATTGATCAGATCTTGAGCACAGTCTTTTACCTTGAGGACGGTTTTCTTACCATGTCCTGTTGATCTATAGCAAGGTTGTTTGTTCATGAATAAGTTGATCTCTCCTCCGTTCTGATTTTGAAGAATATTGACCGCTTCTCTAAAATCATCATCAACCAGCATAAAATACTCTGCGTGGGTGGTGCTTTCGTAAACTCCTTCATAACAGTTGCCATATCTGGCGTGAAATAAAAGTCGACCGTTCTTCTCGGTTATTCGTACGTAAATCACAACCGTCTCAGAAAATTTTCTCCTGCCCCCTCGTATTCCAACGTTGCATTTCGATTGTTCGAGACACGAAAATCCCGTGTGGTTCGTTTCTGTTACGTGGTAAAACATACCACAGGACTGAGCTTTTGTGATTGCCATGGGGTTGAACCCACCAACCTCGTGACTTTTTTTGTGATCTTGCACTGAGCTAGCATTATCACAAACTAACCTTTTATCGAACTGTAGTAGCCGCCAATCTAAGGGAGAACAAATAGGAAGGTGGCTGACGAGGCTTTGCTTACTCCAGTTCATGTTGATCACATTTACTTCCATTCCACTTGATACGAATAGTTGCGATGAAGGTCCGGAACTGATAGCTACGTTTTAAGGGATTCGAAAAGTTACGTGTGTAATTAAAGAGAGAATAAAAGAAATAGTCAACTGAACGACGAGTGTTAGGAAATTATTTCTAGCAATTGTCTCTCGGGCGGATAAGGGCGAAGAGCAAGGTGAGGTTTGCCACTTGTCATATGGTATGACTTCTAGACAACTTCTTCTGGCTTCAAAATAATGTTTTCTGGCAGTTTTGGCAACAACAGAGCAACCGAAAAGTATTTAGATGGTCAAAAACAAAGAAAATTACCACGAGTTTCATGAATTTATTTTGCAATTTTATCGTGTGTCTACACGCAGTTGATAACCTACGGAATCGCTATTCATACAGAATTCTATAAATCAGTCGCTCGAACTGTTTTTTTTTTGACACAGGAGGATTTTGAAAAACTCAAACGTACATTGTACAATCCGTCTATTTCCTTAAATATTCTCAACGATTCAAATCCGAATAAAAAAACTGTTCCCCCGATTAGGATTTCGATTTTCCATGTGGAGGAGAGTGAATATTCACCTTGTGCGGTAACGAACTCCAGCTTGATCTGAGCTGTTTCTTCGAACAGCAAATGTATAAAGTAGCGTCAAGCTTAAAATTAAATACTACGCATATGTTTCCATCATTCTATCTTGGCTTGTAAATGACCTTCAGTGTCTATTTCTTCCTACTCTGTTTGATTCTGGCCTGCGCCGGCTGTTCTTTGGCCTTCGCAAGCGACGAGAAATTCTCTGATGTGTTGATCCAACTTTTGCCGTTCTCCTCCTTGATATAAAGGTAGTCTCATACAGGCGTATCCAGCAAGTTGCTGCCAGCTTTCCTTAGTCATTGCCTTTAACTTGATGCCGGCAGCAATCATCTTGCGCATTCCCTCTAAGCCGTTTGTGATATCTTCCTCAAACTGCGGCGTCGGTATCCTGTCAACTTTGTACAACTGGCAGAGATTAATAGTGAAGCTGACACCATAAGATGAACAGTGCAAGTTATAGAATTCCACTAAGTCCTGTGCGCATTGTTTTTTTGTGAGGCCAGGCATTCTGTCGTGGTGTTTAGTTGATTTATAGCAAGGCTGTTTGTTCATGAACATAGTAACGCTACCTCCTCTCTGATCTTGAAGCAACAGCACAGCTTCTTTAAACTCCTCGTCCATCAGCATAAAGTATTCCGCATGAATTGTATTGCGGCGTTCGCTTTCAGAGCAATTTCCATATCTAGCATGAAAAATCAATCTTCCTGTTCGGTCGGTCAAGCGAACATAGATGACTACGGAGGCGGCATAATCAAATCTCGGATCGGCTTGCCTCGACATTTTACCAACACGGCATTGCGAACTTTCAAGGCATTTGTAATTTATGTTACCTCTTCTTGTCTGTGTAACGTGATAGAACATGGCGCAGAACTGAGCTTTAGTGATTGCCAAGGGATTACGTCCTCCAAGTTTATGATTCTCACTGTGGTCGTGAACAAGACTATCCTTGTCACATTCCGTACGCGCCTTCCTCTGAACACGGGCCCAATCTTGTGAGGAAGATAGCTTCTGAAAGTCAAGAATCTCCACTGTATTCCAGTCCATTGTAATGACAAAGATAAGATTTCCGTATACAACAAAAAGTTGCGATGAAGTAGTTGGTCCGGCGACTATATTTTGAGGTACTAGTACTAAGTGGCCTGAAGGACTCAACAAGTTTTCACAATTTTCTATAAAAGTATGTCCATCTCTGATTCGCATCAGGCAGCTGAATTTGCTAACCAATTCAGGTGATCCCTCAAAGTTAAATACCTTAAAAGTCTTATCACCAATGTCCGTCACAACAAGGTGGTTGTTTGGTGCGAAGCAGATATCGTAAGGACTTATGAGATCTTCAGTAATTGTTTGATTTTGCTGACTTGAATTATCAACATTTCTTGAACTGCGGAACAATTCAATCCGTCCTTCACTTCGCTTGACGACAGCCAACCTCCCATGCTCAGAAACCGTCAGTCCTACCTCGCTCGTCATTAGGATCTTGAAGCCGTAACAGTTTGGTCTTGATGATCAGAGAATCAATGTTTCAGCTTTATTGTGAACACAGAGAGATCCAGCAGAGACGCCATGAAGACATTAAGTTAACGGGCTATGACACTTTTCTATAAACTGTATATCTCATCGGCTTATATAGCTACCGAGAGGTTTCTCAGAAGACCGGGTTTTTCTGAGGAAGTGATGTAATTTCGACGGAAATAGCCATTCCTGTCACGCTACTGCTTATGAATTACAGATGTACTTGTTCCAGTAGTTATCTTTCCCGGCGGTCATAAAACATAATTAACATGTCGAGAAAGAACTCAAATAATTGGCTTCCTTATACTGCAGCAATCACAACATAATCAAGCTTCATCCATAACAAGACCTTACCGATGTTGTTCTTTTCATTTTCGTTTTTTTTCCAACGCTGGAAAAATCAAATAGGGTGTAATATTAACATCGCCAGGCTGCAGGCTATCGCAGATGTGTCTGTGCATGAAGTTTTCTGTGGAAGCGTTGCCACCCTTTTAAGGTATATATGTGCAAACAAACTTTCATATGAAGTTGGGAAAAAGATCGCTTAGTTGAAGCATGACCATGAGGAAATCAGGTAATTTAGTGTTAATAACTGAGTTGAAAACGTAAATTAGCCACCGTAAAGGGTAAAAAAGGGTAAACACCTTCTGACATCGATCAGTTCATTTCTCGGAAAAGAAGCGGGTTTTCCCGAGAACTCGATACCGGGAAATCCCTTATAATTTAATACGGTTCGAAAATAGTGTCTAAGATGTTTTGAAAAAAAATGATGATTACGATAGATCTATAAATATATGAATATAAATTAGATCTGTAATTACCTGAATATAGATATTTCCAAAACAGCCCGACAATGTCGATATAATTATAAATTAACTTAAGTATCAGGACCCGAGAGGTCATTCTAGAGAGGCAGATTTTTGAAGCATAAATTTTGCGAATAATCATCTCACTCACATAACATGGACGCTGCAAAAGTTACAGTAGGGCTGTAGGTTGATAATTACTAACTTTTGTGGTAGTGTAAGTTGGAGCGGGGAACAGGAGCAAGGACATCCATCATTCGGAAAACAATTACTGCGGTTGTATAATAGACTCACTCACAAAGACGAATTTGAAATCAAAAATATAATTTTTTTCTTTAAATACAAGCACAACACAAAAAATGGCTGGTTATACCCAAAGTGTTTTTTTTGTATAGCTTGGAAGACTCGGAAAACAAAAGTACAGAACGGATCAGTTTAGCAGTAAAGACTATGAAAATCTTGGTGCATAACTCGTTAACTTGCTAAATCTAACGGACTATATTTGGTAAGTAAATGAATTGATGTTCCTTTTATTTTGGAAAGAACCAAGTTGATGTATCGGTCTAATTTTTGACGATCGCTGTCTTCATAGGCAGGTAACTGGATGTGTGATATCTCAGCTAGTGATTTCCAGGAGTCCTCTCTCATTGCCAGCAGCTCAATACCACAAGAGAACATTATTTTCACCCCTAGTCTAGCGTTTACAATGTCTGTTGCTAGAGATCTATCGACTGAGCTAAGCGACATATCAACCTTGTACAACTGACACAAATTTATAGTCAGGTTTACTCCGTAAGGTAAACAATAAACATTGTAAAAATTGATCAGATCTTGAGCACAGTCTTTTACCTTGAGGACGGTTTTCTTTCCATGTCCTGTTGATCTATAGCAAGGTTGTTTGTTCATGAATAAGTTGATCTCTCCTCCGTTCTGATTTTGAAGAATATTGACCGCTTCTCTAAAATCGTCATCAACCAGCATGAAATACTCTGCGTGGGTGGTGCTTTCGTAAACTCCTTCGTAACAGTTGCCATATCTGGCGTGAAATAAAAGTCGACCGTTCTTCTCGGTTATTCGTACGTAAATCACAACCGTCTCAGAAAATTTTCTCCTGCCCCCTCGTATTCCAACGTTGCATTTCAATTGTTCGAGACACGAAAATCCCGTGTGGTTCGTTTCTGTTACGTGGTAAAACATACCACAGAACTGAGCTTTGGTGATTGCCATAGGGTTGAACCCACCAACCTTGTGACTGTTTTTGTGATCTTGCACTGAACTAACATTATCACAAACTAACCTTTTATCGAACTGTAGTAGTCGCCAATCTAAGGGAGAACAAATAGGAAGGTGGCTGACGAGGCTTTGCTTACTCCAGTCCATGTTGATCACAATTACTTCCATTCCACTCGATACGAATAGTTGCGATGAAGGTCCGGAACTGATAGCTACGTTTTGAGGGATTCGAAAAGTTCTCAACGCCCTCATGTCAAAATGGGGTACATTGCTTCGATCTAGTACGA
Organism: Pocillopora damicornis; assembly: GCF_964200805.1. NCBI lineage: Eukaryota > Metazoa > Cnidaria > Anthozoa > Scleractinia > Pocilloporidae > Pocillopora > Pocillopora damicornis. The sequence goes on from NC_142677.1 coordinate 22,875,346, forward strand.
TAAACATTCCAAAGAAATCGTGGCCGATGATAATCTGATTTACTGGTTGTAAATTTCGTTTCAAATCAAAGATTTTGATTGTGTTATCGCCAACGTCTGAGACTACAAGGGCGTCATTTGGAGCAAAGCAAAGATCGGAAGGCCTCGAGAGACTCGCGGAAATCTTTCTGACCATCCAAGGAATACCATTAGTGACATCTCTACCGTAGAGTTCGATGCAACGTTCCTTTATAACTGCAACTTGTCCCTGTTTGGATACTGCTATTCTATTGCTTTCAAGGCTTGGAAACGATTGTTTCGTTGGGAAAACGGCCATCAAGGCTGCGACTCAACGGAAGGAATACACCGAGTATAAAAAACCACTAAAACACTATGAAGAAAATTTCCTAACGTAAATTTATCTATCGAAGAAATAGTAATTCAACCTTTCAGGTATTTTTCATATTTCTCCGAAATCGCCGTGACAGTATTTCTCGGAAACTGAGTATAAGGGTGCTGGTTATCCACGCGTGACCGTCAATATGGAAGCATCCTGGAAGAAACTGGTCAGCGGCACCTCTTTCTTTGTGATAAGGCTAAAACTTTACAGATGTATAGAATTAACATTAATTCTTTAAACTGACAAGGGAAAATCGAAATTCCTTGATGTCATTAAACTCCGTGTGATTTATACAGCACCAAGAGATTATATTCTCATGACAGCACTAAATAAGCACCTTCGATTAAACGAGTTTTTAAGTGCAGGCACCTTCCTCGTCATCTGAGAGGATACTAAGTATAAAATTCATAGGAAAAAACAGTCGATGGAAATCAGCCTTAAGGCGTAAAATTAAAAAGTCGTATAAAAGCTAACTTTTAAAATTTTTTGTTACTACGATGCGTCGTTTTCTAAGTGTCAAAAGTTATAAGGTTGCGATTTTATCCCGATACCGAAAACAGAGACCTTTGGCTCAGATCCCGCAGAAATTACTGATAATCACCAATCGATTATAGACCACTCATTCTCGTCTCGAGAGTCTCTCTTCTTCAATTGCTGTTGGTGAAAGAAAACGAGGGACTGGGGCCGAGAATGGGAGACCACGTTCGCTCCTTCAAAATGAATCTGTAATCAGGTGGATCCTAATAACTTTTCAAAACATTTCTCCGGTCACAATGAAATTTCTAATTGTCTGCAAATTGTCAACCAAAGTACGTAACATTTTATTCGTCATTACTTCGTAATCTTGTAATTTTGGTTTCAAAACTTTGAATAGGGTGGATGTTGTGATACGCACTAATTCAATTGATTGTGTTCATTATGATGAAACTACATTGGAGTCCATTATTAACTTTAATTTCAGTCTGGCAAGATGGTTTCCCTTTGGCAGGACAATGAAATTTTGAATAAATATTATTATTAAATTTTCAACTCCGAATATTGCACTTCTAGTGTTCTGATTGGTTCACTAAATTCCGGATATCAGCTCATATTCCGAGCCGCCTTACAAGAAAGTTCACTGCACCAATTGGTGCAGAGCTGATACAAGCTCCAGGTATCTAAACGGTCAAGATTAAATAAATTTTATTTAAAAAATTACTCCATTTGCGCTTGTTGGACACGAGATTTGTTATAACCCACTCGGCACTAAGCACCTCGTTTGCCATCTCATATCTAACGCGCACTCATGGAATAATTGTCACCTATTCACTGTCGAGCAACTTGCGCGGGATTTTCTCCCGAAAACATCATAATAATCGCAGGAATAAATGGATTAAAAATCATCTTTTTGTGCCCTTTTATCCCACTGTTTTAGTATAAACTGAAACAACTATTTACCTTTCGTGTCGATGGCTGTTTACCTCCCCGCTTCGCAGCTTGGTAAATATCCACCAATAGCCACCTCCACTTCTTTGAATAGTTGTTAATTATCATTATCATTATCATTATTATCATCACTGTCATTTATTGTTATGGTATATCTTTTTTTATATAGTGAGGCTGGCAACGACACTTTCCCAATTGACAGAGGATCTCGATGAGGTGATGGCTTTTACGGCTAACGGTCAAAATGTTGGCAAATTTACAGCTTGCAGTTAACATCTTTCCGCTGTTGTCACCAGAATTTACGCTTAACTTTTTTGACAACTAACAGTTCAGATTTGTCAATTTTTACCATTGAGACGCATTGAAACACGTCTTCAACTTTCCAATACTTCTTTAAAAATCCTAGCATTGCAGGGCAGCGTTTTTGTATGAACTCCACCGGGATGCTAATGCCAATACCCTCAACATTCATTGTTATCGTTATCGTTATCGTTATCAACTGCTTCATCGTTCAACGTCATCGCTAATGTTTTCTTGAGCGTGTAGTTGTCATGTTCATCTACAATCTAAACTTCTCCAGAAAAGTAAGATTTAAAGAAGACATCACGTACCAGTCTTCTACTACAAAAGTTTTTCCATTTTTATGCATCGAACAACGCCCCCGCAAAAAAATCAGAAACAGAAAGAAATTTCGGCAGACTTCTGATATTATCGAGTGAAACCAGAATTAAATGAATTAACAATAATGCAATAAATTTTCCAGAATCTTTGTTTTTCGTCTTTCCAAACGAAACTCGCCTTATTTTACAATAAAATTTTTGATCAAGAGCCTTTGTCTTTTATAGTACAGGTGAGATCCGCATCGATCTCTAAATCTTTATTAAGGAACTAACGATTACTGTTAAAAACTTTTTTTTTTCAGGGTCCAATCAAAGTACTACGCTGTTGCTAGTTTCTTAAGAAAAAAAAATCCGTTATATTTTTAGAGACAGCTACCAGTATGTGCTTTATCTTGCGATACTGATAAATTTCAACTCTTAAAATATAATGAGATTTTCTCGACGAGCAACAGCATAGTCCTTTTAATTGGACTGTGATTAAAAATAGTTTGTAACCCTCAATAGCTTCTGATTTTTTTTGCAAAAAAATGTTTACTTGATTTGTCATTGAGAAAACGCGAAATGACTTCAACCAAAACTATCCAAACTATGAATAAATTGTCGCCCACAAAGTGTTTTGTTTTCTGGTTCAATCTTTTGTTGCTATAGTTACCAAAAGTGTATACACTTCTTTTTCATGCAGATGGATGACGTAATACTCAAGTTATCACTCCACCACAAATACCTCGTTTGCATATTCCCGGTTTAAAAATCACCTAAACCTTCAAGGTCATATAACGCCGGTTTAAAAGTTGGAATTGTTTTCATCTGCGAGACAAATCAGATCCCTCGTGTTCGCAAATCGAGGTAAGTCAGCGTTCTTCTTGTGCTGGGGATATTTTGAGCGGTTAGCTTTTGAAGGAAATTTAACAGGAACTTTGAAACCTCGAGAACTTAACTGTTACATATTTGCGAATGTTTGACTTGTTCACCAGTTCTGATCGTTCTTTTGGTGAAAAATCTTTGCCAAATTTGCGTATAGAGAGAAAATTTTATGGGAATTTTCGAGCAGATTTTTGGGAATGTTTCATAATTTCATATTGCACTGATGATTACTCATGATTCTCTGCGAACTTCGAAATCAAATGTTATGATACTTTCCTTTAGGTCTTGCGTGTTTTTGATTTGTTAAATAAGAGAGTCAAAGCGAAAATGAAATCGAACTAAAGGTGTTAGAAATATGACGTATTTCGGTAAAATTTCCGCACAGCCCCATACTATTGTAAAACAAATCTGTTTTCCCAATGGCGATGTATTGTTTTATTCATTGTTTTCTCTATCCAAGAACTGAATGCATAATGTAGTATGGGGCTGTGCGGAAATTTTACCCGTATTTCTTTAAAAATTATGTTTTTAGTCCTTGGTTTTGACCATAATTGGTCACGCAACATTATCTCGAAATCTTCTTAAATAAATGATTTACGCGAATGACTTCAACAAAGTGAGAGACATTACAATCGTCTAATCTTTGACAGTTCATCTCGGTATTTTTGCCGTTTAACCTAAATCTTCGACGAAGTTTTGAAATGAATCAAAACTTAATGCACTTTGGGATTATGCATGCCCGTGGCGTGCATAATATCAACTATATTGATTACATGCATCAAGATACCATAAACAAGTCTGTTCGCATCCTTAGTTCTGGATCCTTTCAAACTAAATATGCAAATTATAATTTTGACAGGACTACAATTGGAATAATTCTCGGGAAATTTTTGTACGATGGAAAATTCTAGAAGTGCATAAAGTAAAAGAAAAAAATTCGTCAGAAGTTCATTGTCATCAATACTCTCCGTGTCGTCAATTGAGCCTCAAGATTATCAAGGGCTTAGAAAGTTTCCGGGTGTCGCATTTTTCTTCATTTTTAACTCGTGAATTGCGCGCATGCGCAAGAGCGAGTTATAGGTACGATGTGGGGAATAGCATTCGCTCGCTCGCTCGCTCGCTCGCTCGCTCGCTCGATTGGTCGATTCCTGTAAACTTTTTTTAGATTTTAGGCTTTTGAGTACATTTGATAGTTTTTGGCGAGCAATAAACAGACGAAATGGCGACCTTTGTTGCTAAGAATAGTGGTGGGGTGAAAAAGAAGCCAATGATAATCTTAAAAGAGTTTTTTTTTCGTTTTAGTTTCAACAAGCGGCGCCAGCGACTGGCAAGCATTCAAGGATTCACACTGAAATAACAACAACCTTCGGTTTTCATAAAATTGTAATTTACAATCCTTGAACTTGAAAACAATCCGAAGATTCATTGAAAATATCACTTACTGCGAAGCGCTCGGAGTTTACAGATGTTCAAAAGCTTTTTCTGTTATAGCGTGAGATTGAGGACAAAATTGATCATTACGTTTCGTCGCATGTGTTTTTCCTGTGTGAAGCAACAAAAGATGCCGGCGACTGACTAAATAACAAGTTAACACGAAAATCAAATAACACTTAGACAAACAATTTTAGCTACCGATTTTCAGTGAATTTTTAAAGAACAAATTTCTTGTAAGTTTCAAGACAATTTGAAGATTCAACATATATACAACGTACTAAAATGCGAAAATTACACACCACAAAATTGATAAATAGGCCTGAAATGAAATTCTATCTTGTTATTGATTATACGTTGCCTAGCACGTGACTTAAATCTACCCAGGCGGAGATCTAAAATGACGGAAAGCACACTCCGACATCCGTCAGAAGGAGGTCATCTCGGGTAGATTTCCGATTACGAAATCCGAGCTCGCCCGATGTTGTCTTCGTGATGAAGGCCCTATTTAGCATATTAGACCCGCAAAACAGAGTAGAAACGAACACGTGCTTCGTTTTCGCTCATGACTTCGTATTAGCCTTAAGATATTTGCATTTTTTTTCCGTTGCTTACCTATATTACAGACACCAATAAATTTTTGCGATGCCTCCTTTTCACGGATGGCCGATTACAACTACAACATAGTAACACCTCCACGAAATCTATCAAAAGGAGGATGTTACAACACCAGAGGTCATCTCGGGTAGATATCTTATGACGAAATCCGAGCTCGCCCGATGTTTTCATGAAGGCCCTATTTCGCATTTTAGAGCCGCAAATTAGAGTAGAAAGGAACACTTACTTCGTTTTCGCTCATGACTTTGTATTAGCGTTAAGATATTTGCATTTTTTTCCGTTGCTAACCTATATGACAGATTCCACAAAATACATTTGACGCCTACTTTTCACGGATGGCCAATCACAACTACAACGTAATGACATCTTCACGAAATCTGTCAAAAGGAGATTTTAAAACACCGGAAATTTTCTGGATTTCTGATGAAATAAATTTAACGCAGTTACGATATATTGTTATTTCTAATATGGTAATTGATAAAAAAAATTGTACATTACCTCGATTGGACGGAGATTAAGTTTGAATATAATAAAGCAGGCGATATTACTTTTGTCGACAAGGATAATCCGTGATTTGTCTCACCTATTATATTTTCTCTATCTGCGTTGTGCCATGATCATCATTGAAAATATTCTACGATAATATTTTTTACAATATTTAGATGAGGATTTTCAATTCTAAACGCAAGAGCGTACTTAGGGAAAGATCTATAAGAAACAGTTTCTCATGAATACATTTGAAAAATTCTTTTAGCTGACTTCTACATAGATAAAAAATTACTACACATATATATTTCACTTCGACGATTATCTTAATAAACAATTAATGGGAAGTTCTGAGAATCAGTTTTTAATACTACATGTTAAATTAATGGTTATTTTTCTCTTCCTGCTTAAGGGCTCTTTCGCAGTTTGGACAACGCCAGTTTGCACTTGAATCTTCCAAAATAATTGTTGAAATGCATTTCCTGTGAAAAAACTCCTTGCAGCTACAAAATTTCACACAACGAGAAGGAGACTTCGAGTCTGACTCTTCCCTCGGCATTCTACACTCGCACATTACCGAGACCTCTTGAACAAAAAGTGGCCTCCTGTCTCGACACTCGGGTACTTTAGAGAGGGGAAAGAGGTCGAATGATCCACTCTCCAGGCTCTTTAAAAGATGTTGTCTTATCAGCTTCCTGTCAAATGTCAGATTAGAAGGATTGAGGCCATGTAGTAGCGAAACCAGAAAAGCAATAGCATAAACTCCACAGTCATCGGAATTGTTCTGGTGTTGCACATTTGGTACAATGACCTTAAAACTGGTTCCTTCGTCGTATATAATTGATGCAATCTGTTTCTGCACGAGGGCTGCAATTCTTCCCGAAAACAGGCTGTCGTACAGATAAACTACAGAAGGAGTGTAGCATCCTACAGTAGATACCAACACCCAATGATGGCTGCCAGTATTCAGGATTTATGAAAGTTGGCCTTTTTGAACAGAAAAATTAAAAATAGGCCCCAAAGTTGTATTTTCCAATCCTCTTGCGTGAGGGAACTGTTCCCTCAGAACAGACTGAGTGGTCGGTGAGCCAGTCTCCAGTTGAAGTGGTGCTAATGTCCTGTTCCGAGAGATGGAATTTACCGGCCTTTGAGGCGCTTCTGTGAGAGGTCTTTACAAATTCTACTTCACCATCTTTTTTATTTTGCTGGGCCAGGTTTGTGTTCGTTGTCGCGTTTACTGTAAGGATGATGCATGTGTTTGCAGTGCTGGTCGTGCTCGAGGTTGTGTTAATGGAGGAGATGGTGTTTGCGTTTGCGGTGTTGGTGATGCATGTGGTCGTGTTTGGTGTGTAAGGGGTGCTTGCCTTTACAGTTTGATTGGCGTTTGAATTTTTTTATGGGTTTATGTTTATTTGAGCCTCAGCGCTTGAGTTGGCATTCTTGATGTGTGCGAGTTTCGGCTGTTTGGCAGGCTGGCGTTCTATATCGTTTAAGCTGACGTTATACCCCCTTTTCATGTTGTTTCCTCTTTCCCCTACACGTCCAGTGAAAGGATTTTTCTTCTGAGATACTGGCAGCCTTTTATAGTCTACTTTCTTTTTTTTCATCCTGCGCGAATTCTTTTTCATAGTAGACTTCAGGAGAGACCTCACCTTTCAGACAACTTTCTCTCAAACAATGAACTCACTTCTTGACAAGTTAATTTACGTGCCATCATAGAATTGGAAATTTTGTTCAGAAAGCGAAATTATCGATTGGAATACGGCCGAACGCTGAATACGAATTGAGTGAGCAAACAGATACTTTGATATCTCGCATGATGACAAATTTCCCGCCTTTGCTAGTTTGGACCATTCAATTGTCTGGGAGTCAATCGACCGTATCATTTATCTTTCCTCTCCATTTCCGGTGTTTTAAAATCCTCCTTTTGACAGATTTCGTGGAGGTGTTACTATGTTGTAGTTGTAATCGGTCATCCGTGAAAAGGAGGCATCGCAAAAATTTTGTGGAGTCTGTAATGAAGGTAAGCAACAAAAAAAAAAGCACTATCTTACGCCTAATACGAAGTCATGAGCGAAAACGAAGCACGTGTAGGGCCTTCATCACGAAGACAACATCGGGCGAGCTCGGATTTCGTAATCGGAAATCTAGCCGAGATGACCTCCTTCTGACGGATGTCGGAGTGTGCTTTCCTAAAATGACGGTGGCAGGCTTGGCTTAGTTATATCACTCAAAACTCGTTCCCGTTTGTCTCATTTGATAAAGAGGGAATCGTTAATGTTTTCATTAAGACAGTATTGCCTTGACTTTCTAATATTTACAACGAAAGACAGTAAATTTCACTTTTCACCCACATTTACTTCCAACCTTTTCTTTTGAACCAGAAACAAAAATGATAGACGTTTAAAACACATTACATCATCCACCTTGTTAAATGTAATAGCATGATCATTTCAATTGTAATGCCTTCTTGTCCCAACGTTACTTTGTTTCTTTGCTACATTAGCGAACACTGAACTACTGCTCGTACTCTAGATGACAATCAACCACAAAATTCCCTAAACCAGATAACATTAAACATAATCTCAAAAATCATGTATCAATTCACGAGTTTGCTCACAGAGCACTTTGATTTCTCCCGGAAACACTGTCCCAAAAAGTCAGAAATGCCCGGAAATGGGTCCCAGTCTTCCTTGTGCCAATCATATTTGATACCAGAGGGGGCTTAATATATTGCTTCACACTGCTCTTAGCCTTGGAGTTACGCCCATTCTAGCGAGCCAAACTGTTGAGATTTACCGTAAAATTTGGCTCAACTCTCTCTTATTTTTTCTCCATTTTTCATCATAGGTAAGTAAAACTAGACAGATAACCTTAGAGGACATTGATAGCAGTTTTGATTTTCTCTTCTCTAATATTAACGGAGTTTTCAATCTTTCGTTCGAATTGGACGCGGGCATATGCATTTCTGAACTTGTAATTGTAATTCACCGCCGATGAACATTATTCCTGCCTGTAAGATAAGCTTTTCATACTAGTCCACCGACGTGAGGGATTTTACTATCCGGGTAAATCCTAGAGATGTGGCTCACTGCCTGAATATGCTACACGGAAAGTTCTCAGTGAGCGTGACTATGAATTTCAGCCTTGTTTAATTTCGTGTTCTCTTGTATTACAGCCCAAACTTAACCCTGTAGCTGCCGGTCAAGGAAATTCATTTTTAGTTTGTGAGTTTATTTGTGGTGACAAGACAAAACTCTTCAACATGCCCAAAGTGGTAAGTCCTAATTTAAATCAATTTTTCAACCGCTTCAGACTTCAGACTTAAACACAGTTCGTATGGTACAGAAAGTACATATTTGAGTACATTCATTTTCGATCCTTCGTTTGATAAGTCCGATTATTGATTTCCTCAGCTGAACGTTCGCGTCACGACCATGGATGCAGAGCTGGAGTTTGCAATTCAGCCAAGCACAACAGGAAAACAGCTCTTTGATCAGGTAAAAAATCTTGAAAAAATTTAAACTCGCCGAGCACTCTGCACACTATGCATAGTTTAATAACTATTTACTAATCAGTATTCAATTCTCCACATAGGGGAACGACATCTTTGAAACCAAGCCTATTTTAATCCAAATGTTTTCAAGACTCTAATTTATTTTTCCAGGTCGTGAAGACGATAGGCCTACGAGAGATTTGGTTTTTTGGTCTGCAATACACAGACACCAAAGGATATGAAACATGGCTAAAGCTAAACAAGAAGGTAAAGTTCGAATTCAAATGTTTTGGAAATGAAATGCATATTTAGTATTGCAAAACACCAGGTTGAGTCTTTGCATCCTCCGCATCTGTACCTCAATGGAAATAAGAGCTGATTGCGTCTGCACTTCAATGGAAATAAGAGCTGATTGTTTTGTGGTTTTGGCTCACGAAAAGGTACTCAGCTAAATTGCAGAGAACCATTATGAATTGTCTAGCTGGGTCATTAACATTCTCTTAAATTCACTCTTCACTATGGATATCATCCAGCTGTAGAAATTGAGAGAGAGCATCAGTTGTTCGACCAGAAAATAACAGATAAAAAAACCGCAGGTACAGATTGAAGGCACATCAAGGCACACTCCTTTTTGCTTAAAGTGCATCCTATATGTTGAGACAAAAACCTCAGTAGGGAATGGATTTATAATTTTTTAAGAGCTATAATATGACATTAGTTACTGCCTGTCAATGTGAGGGATCCATTAGTAAAATAAAAAGTTTTTCATACTTGACTAATACCGACAAGGTAAAACTAAACCAGAAGTCACCATGACAGCTTATAAAGCTGGAGACAAGCAGACTGTAAATTATAAGTCTTCCTATTTGGGAAGCACAGACCATCACATGTTGTCTCTGAATTCTGAAATGGCTGTGTGCCATTTTTATTCATGACTATTGTCTTTCCTCACCAGTTTGGTGTTAAAATTGGAATTGTCTCATCACCTGCGACAATCTTATGTATATACTTTCAATGCACTTCTGTAGTTAAGCGCTTTTTCAGAATCTGGCTCTATATTCCTAAGTTTCATTCAAACTATTGTTTTTTTGTTTGCGTAAGGATATATATGTTAAAATTTGAGCATGATGACCTTTTTCAGAGCATGGCAAATAGTGAAGATAGTTAAAATAGAGTGAAGAAAACAGAAGGGAAATCTGTATCTTAAACAAATGATTAATTGATTTCTCACGGAAGTTGCAATAAATTGCACTTGTTAAGCATTCCCAGACTACAAATGGTGTTAGTCTTTGTAAAATCTACTGGCTCTTAATTATTCCAGACTGCATGGGAAATAAATTGATTAACTATGTTAATTAACCTGTAAATTAATAGACATGCTGCTAATGAGATTAAAAGGTTTTGTTAAAGATAACAGACTTGCTTGGAGTTGGTTTGAATAACAAAGAAATAAGTTATTATTTATTGTGCTGCTTAGTTCAGCAGTTTAGAGACTGATTTATCAGTTCTTGTCATTAATCTTATACTGCTGACTCTTTCATGTAGTCTTTCCTCTAAGAGTCTTGGTAATTGTAATTTAAGTTCAAATGTTTTATTAAAACACTTATGATAATAATCTTTGTCGCTCTCAAACTTTTAGTACAAAGTAAAAAAAAAGCTTTATCTCAATCATTCTCAAAACTGAGACCAACATGCAGCTTTCATAACCAACCACAGATGACCTCTGAGCTATATAATTAAAAAGTTGAAAAATTATTCAAATTTTGGGCAGACACTTTTCAAGGCCACTTGAACATAATGAGAATTGATTGTAAGTTTGTTTTTTTTTTCTGTCCCTTTTCCACCAGACTGGTTGGCAATCTCTCTGTTGCTATTTTTTGTTAGGTTGATGCCTAATGTGCCTAAAAACTGTTAACAGCAGTCACTTCTCTGTTTAAACTTAACACTACATACCTGGTGGTGTCACACCCTGAAACAGCAGGTCATCTTGACAGGCGTTGTCGTGTTTATAAGTTATAAATTCCTTTGAGGGTGATGCAGCTATGTAAATGTTATTTGAGGAAACAAAAAGTGTAGAACTTGTTATTAATTTCATCTGCCCAAATGGCAGGGAGGCTTGGTGTAAGGCTTGGGTTTTTTTTCTTTTCAGGACAGTGTTAGAATTGTTTTTATTGTCATCCTGTGGAAGCTTAAGTTGTTGACAAAATTTAAAAAAATAATTGTGTGACTATGGCTAGGTCTGCTATTATTATAAGTAATATGAGCTTTGTAATAAAGTACAGTTGTAGCATTTTAAGCAAATTAAAGGGTATCAAATATTCTTGTGTAAGGAGATGTTTCAGTAGAGACTGTTGTGATTTTAAAGCACATTGTTGGAATAAAGAGGATAGATAGGTAAGATGCTGTTTTTGTATGTGCCTTTAATTATAAACTGCCCTTGTACTAAACTAAAAGCAGCTAAACAAGGTTGAATCTGTTAACTTCACACTTTTGTTTTTTGTTTTTTTTTATGATTAGGTACAAAGTCAGGATGTTAAGAAAGAATCACCACTTCAGTTCAAATTCCGTGCAAAATTTTACCCTGAAGATGTGTCTGAGGAACTCATACAAGAAGTCACAAGGGTGAGTTCATTAAAAAATTGGTGAAAATAACATAAAGTCCTGAGAGTATCAACTAACTTCTTACTAGAAGGTTTAAGTCATTCATTACAGTGAAGTGCAATGGCAAGAAAATGATTCAATTATTTTTCAAGGAAGTCAGTTCAGGTGTAGATGGTGATGTTTGGACATCATTCTAGTATTTTTCATCTAGCAACATGGTCAACTGGTGATGCCTCACTTTTCCGCAAAAAAAAAAAACTAAGAATCTGCTTTGTTTGTCAGTGAAGAAACATAAGAAAAGAGCAGATGCATAGTGCTGAACTGCTAACGTAACAACTCTGTAAAAGGTCACAGAGCAAATGTACCAAAGATAACTTTCAGAAACCAACCAATCATGTTGATAATTGACCTGTCAAATCATTGCAAACTTCATTGGAAGAAGTAACTGCATTGCAAAAAAAACCTCTCTCTTAGAGAAGCATACTGTATGTTCTCTTTCATTGTTTTGAGGAACCATTGTTTCAGGGGATGCTACAAAATTTTTGGAAGTGTCTACTATACAAACTTTAAGTGACAGCCTTTAGAATCTTGCAAAATACTGCATATTCCTACAAGGTCTGCATCATGGATTGAAGTGTAAGAATGATGTCCTCAGTTTACTTGTCAATGTAGGTGGTGGAGACACTTTTAGAGCTGTAACTAGAATTCTGATCTCTGCTTTCTTGTTTTGCAGAGACTCTTCTTCTTGCAAGTTAAGGAGGACATCCTTGCTGAGAGAACTTTTTGTCCAGCAGAAACTGCAGTTTTGTTGTCCTCATATGCTGTAAGTTGACCACAACAATCAATATTTTTGTGTCAGTTAGTGTCCCTAATCATGATGTCTTTATACTTTAATCTTCTTATTTTATTGATACTTACCTAAAATCTATAATGTGATAGTGCACAATCTAAAAGATTTCCCTGTTGTTGAGTATCTTTTCCCCTGTTTTTGATAAAATATCATTAGGAAATAAGTGTCAGTGGCTCCCTCTAACTACAACCTCATTAAGCCTAAGAGTGAGTGACATTCATAGTTTTTTTTTGACAACTCTTATTTCCCTTTTGGTCCTTGTCAATCTCTGCATAGTACTCAACACGATCTAAACACTAGAAAAGATGACCAGAAGTTTTCCAAACATTTTAAGTTGGTGGCTTCTTCCAAAAGAGGAAAAATTTGGGACCATAATGAATGTAAGAGGGATGACTAGCTTGCAACCCTCAGTGTTCACACTTTTTTAAGGAAACGCTCTGTTTCAAGGAATTGTAGTAGTAGAAAGTTGGATCATGTGTTCTGGTTACAGATGATAACAAAAGAGAAAAGCATGAAAAGGGGCAAAACAAATACATAACTTTCACTGTGACCAACTAAGATTGTTTAATAGGACCAGTCAGATGGTAAAATCATAAACACATACATATATTAGCTAAATTTTCTCACATGGCTTTTATACAACTTAGGCACCACTGTAGGAAGGATTGGATAGAGTAATGTGCTCAAATCTTCAGAGCTACCTTGTGCATTCATTTCTTCATTTATTTATTGATTTCCTTATTAATTTATTTATTCATTTACCCTGCATAGTTACATGCAAAGCATGGGACATACACCAAGGATGTCCACACTACTGAGTTTTTGAAACAGGAAAGATTAGTATCAGAAAGGTGAGGGTAATATATAGATTTAGCTAAGCCTAAAAGCAGAGCTTGTATTTTTGCTGGTGCTTGGCTTCATTTATTTTATGAACACTTCGTTCAAAAATGTAATATATAGTGTTTCTATTCCATAGATTTATTGTCAATAAGTTGATAGATGATGTTCCTGGAAGGGTCTCAACTTGGTGGGGTGAACATTCTACTATATCAAGGTATGGCAAAAGTTACTTAGAATGATTCATTTTCAACCCAAGTTATTCTTCTATTGGTTTTTTATGTTATAGGAACACAAATTTTATAATAAGAAAAGGGTTCCTGTACCCATTTTGGAGCAGCAGTACCTTGTAGATAATGTATAATTCCAATAATATGATGGTTATATTTACAAGTACAAACTAAATTTATGAAAATTAAATTTCTTTTCCTACACTAAGAATTAGGGTATATTTTACCTGTAAGTATTATTAATATTATTATATATCATATGTTTGAAGGAATAAATAAACTATTACCAAGTGAAAAAAAATTGCAGAAAGAAAGTCGGTTCTCGTTTCCTGGAAAGGAAAAAAAACAGATAGGCCACCATGCTTGTTTGCAACAAAGTAAAGAGTTACTTCCTAGTAGGTTCGCACCATGAAGAAGATGCTATTTTTTGACGTGTATATGTTAGTCACATGTAAAACTATGTGCAATAAGGACCTAAAGTTCATTTACAGACATGGAATGTGATGGAATTTTGAAGTGAGAGTCAAAGAAAGCTAAAAAAAAAAGGACAAAAAAAAGAACCAGAAAAAGAACTAAATCTACCCTGCAAACAGCTAAGAAATTCTAAGAATTCTGGAAACTGTTTCTGATGCTTTTCAATCAAACAAAGTGCCAGTGAAAGAAAGTTATACTTAAAATACATGAACTCGAGTGAAAAATGAAGAGATTGGACAATATTTTTTCCTCTGTGAAGGGCACCATCTTTTCCTGTACTTTATATATGAAATTTGTATTCAGGTTCTATCAGACAACAAACTGAGCACTCTTGTTACCTCACCAACTTACCTCTCATCGGCTTTGAAATGTTTATTGTGCAGCCTACTGACAATGCTTTTGTTTTTGGGGAGAAAGGTGGGGGGGGGGGGGGAGTTGGAGTAGAAGGTTTAGAAGGCTGTGATAAGGGCTCATCTAGTCAAAGACTGTTCAGTTATTGCTATTTTTGCTAGTGTTCCAAGAATTGTTTTCCAGGTATTTTTAAGTACCTTTTTTTTTCCTATTGATTTCACAGAGAGGAGGCCATGATTGAATACCTAAAGGCTGCCCAGGATTTAGAAATGTATGGAGTGAACTATTTTGACATCAAAAACAAAAGAGGGACAGAACTCTTCCTTGGCGTAGATGCATTGGGTTTGAACATTTATGAAAAAGAAGACAAGTAAGATTTGTTAAGTTTTGTTTACAGAAGGTACTTGCACTCTAAAGTGAAGGTAAAAAGATACTTTCATGGGTGGGATACAAAAAATTACAATCAAAGTAAGCCTTTGGAATTAATCCTTATAAAACTATATATCATTTCAAAGCTTGTAAACAACCCAATTTTGATAATGTTGGTTTTTCCCCCCTTAAATGTTGAGATGATAATTGAGCAGAAAGAGAAAAGTACTTAATATGTTTCTTTAATCAATTTAAATGTGCTTGTGTTTTATTATTTCTGCAAAAAATCTTTGGGAAGTCAATCAACACTGGCTGATTTTTGATTGACATCTTCTTTCAAAAGTTTTAAGCTTTTCAAGTTCAAGTATGTAATACTTTATTTCTGACCTTGGCACTTTTCAACCATATCTCAAAAATGTTTTGCAAAATCAAAATTTGGTCACAAAATTTGGCCACTGTTTGCTTACCTTTGTCTGAATTTGATTTTTCCATAAATTCTTGCCTGAACTAATCTCTTTGTGGTGGTGAATTTCTGTAGATTTTGCTTAATTACTTGACATTTTTGAAAAAATGTTGTCCCTAAAGTATCTTGCATCCTTAAGGTAGTGAGTAATATATCGTCTGTAACTAAGGGCCATGTCCTACAGTATGTGTCAATCTAGTCCCTTTTTTTTCTGTGTCAACCATTCCTTACTTCTGTTGCTTCTGCCATTGCATTGAATAACTTTGATCATGGGAATTATCCTATCTAGGATTTGTTTATTGAAACCTGAACGTTTTTCTAAGTCAAATAGCTGTTGATGTTGTTGTTGTTGTGGTGGTTTTTGTTTTTAATCAAACATTCATTATCTTTTGTACATTGTCATTGTTCAACATCATTCATTAACTTTTAATCCCTGAGAGTAACAAAGTACTAATTTCTCTTTACAATCCATCCCTTCAATCAATTGTTTAAGTTACGAGAGTGAAGGAAATGATCAGCAACTAACAAAGCTCTTGATGTTTTTACTAATTCTCCTTGTTAGAACCTAGGAAATGTATAGAGAACAGTATGGAGAATATGCATACTGATGTTAGGTTGTAAAGGGTTAAGCTAACAAAAAATAGACATGTCACAAGTTATACTTTTCTCTTCAGGCTGACCCCCAAGATTGGATTTCCTTGGAGCGAGATCAGAAACATTTCCTTTAATGACAAGAAATTTATTATCAAACCTATTGATAAAAAAGCTCCAGTAAGTGTTTTCTTTTCATCACCAATGAGTTTTGTAGGGATATCATTTCCAGTAATAAACTGCATCAGTACGAGAATTTTCTCTTCAGTCAGTTTAAGTTTTAGCATAAGATTGGTTATGGTCCAAAGTGGCTCTTCTGGGTTAATTTATAACACTTTGTTGTGGGCTTTTGCCTGACTGCATCAAGCAGTGAATTAAGGAAATTTTTTTAAGTGCCCACAATATCTGATTTTAGACCAGACCACAACAAGGGGAGATATACTCCCTACTCTTAGCAAGAAGTGTGTGGGTCCTTTAATGTCTTCTGCTTACCAGTACAGAGAATATACTGAGACCTTCTATTGAGTGTTGTTTCTCTTGGCTTTGGCCAAGTAGTTATATGGTGCTTTTTAAGTGTAATCACTGTTGAGTTGAACTGTAGCATTTGTTTTTGTTCTTTATTTTTTAATGAAGTACTAAATGGCGAAGTAAAGATTTCAGTCAGATTTTTCTTTAGCCAATTAGCTGCTTTGCGTTCAAATTTGCCCCAAACTTTCCATTTCACACAGTGTACTTATTTAAAAATATTTTCCTACAATAACAGTGAGCTGGTGTTAATTCTCTTTTGAATTTCTGTTGCATAGGACTTTGTTTTCTATGCTGCTCGCCTGAGAATAAACAAGCGAATTCTGGCTCTCTGCATGGGAAATCATGAACTTTACATGAGACGCAGGAAACCTGACACCATTGAAGTTCAGCAGATGAAAGCACAAGCTATGGAAGAGAGACAGTCTAAGTTGAAGGAAAGGTTAGTTTTCTGCTAGTACTGATGTAGCTCTCTATGCTAGAAAATGCTATAAAAACTAGAGAAATAGAACAGTACAGCTTGTTCTGCTATCTACAGACCTGTACAATCATGCATAATCATAACTTGGAGTTATAAAGTGAACATAAAATTTTTAAAGCAGGAATTTGGCAAAGAAAGATGCAGAAACTTGACATTATCTCTTTAGCTTTTAATTTAAAAATAAGAAGTGGTATATGTTTTTCCTTTGTTGTTTCTTGTGTCCTTGTTGTAGGCAAAGGCTGGAAAAAGAGAAGTCAGCACGTGAAACGGCTGAGGCAGAGAGGAGGAAGCTCGAGGAAGAGTTACATAAACTTAAAATGGAGCAGGAAAGACAAGTGAGAGGTACACAGTCAAAGCTCTTTTGATAGAGTCTACAATCATAGACAAAACTAGGGGAAACAAAACTGAACTCTGAGCTACGAATCACTTACCTCTAAGATGTCTTAAACATGATTTCTACTGCCCTTACCCTCATCAAATTTTGTCAGAAGGCATTCCAATATCAAATAAAGACCTTGCTGAGAGACAGGAACTACTTATTGGAGCAGACAAGGGATTCAATATATTATTATGCAGGAGGGAAATGATATGACAATTAGGTGAATTTTCTAAAAGTTAAGTCTGAAATTGAAGCCTCTTAAAGTTAATGCAGTGGTCAGAGTTTGGAGCTCAAACTGCTTAGCTAAACTTAGATGTGATAGTTTGAGTTTGTGTTTAGTCCTTAAGCCTCCTCAGCAGTTTACTCTCCAGGATTTCTGGATGTCTAGTTTTTGTCCCTCTAAAATAAAAATTCCAATTCAACCAGCCACTGTGGAAATCCAATTTTTTAAAATTTTCTTTAAGATGGACACTATGCTCTATGGAAATGTAGGGTTAGTCCTTGCCATCTGTATTCTGATTCCAAGGTTTCAAGCTTAACCCTGTAACTACCGACAAGATCTTATTGTTAATTCTCCCCTCTAACCTGCCATATGTTTCCTTAGTTACATGAAGTTGGTGTTTGATCAAGATAACTTCTACCTGTTGAGTTTCTTATTACCTTTCTGCTGGATAATGTGTGGATATTTTAGGGAGAAGTTACATGTTAATCAACTCAAGGAGTTAAAGGGTTAAGTTTTCATTGATTTGTTTAATGCTTACTATTTGAACTGCAAGTTCCCTTCAATGTCTACAAAAACCATAATTTTCACTGTAAAAAGTAAGCACAGGTGTGGTTTTGATGTTGTTGCAGAAAAGGAAGAGGCAGAGGAGAAAGCTAAAGAATTATTGAGAAAAAAGGCTGAACTTGAAGAAGAGACACGCAAACAAGAAGAGCAAAAAAGGCAACAACAGGAAGAAATTGAAGAAATGAAGAGGAAACAGAGAGAAGAAGAAGGGGAGAAAGAGAAAATGGTATGTGTAGATCTTACATTAAGGAAAGAAAACTGAAGTGCTTTGGAAGCAGCAGTCTGGATAAAAATGTTTGCTTCTCTATAGTACTGTGTTGCAACAGAACTCAGTGAGGAGTCATTTTTTTAAGCCAAACAAGTAAACTAATAAGCTTGAATTAAAGGATGTGAGATGCATAAGATTTGTTTATCAAAGAAATTACAAGTTCTCCACAACAGTAATTTACCACTGTCTCAACCCAATGAACAAGTTGCCAGTACTCAGATCCTTGCATTTGCACAAAGATTACTGGGATCACCATGGGGCAAACACTGCAAGCTGCTCAAAGGAAATGTGTGGTGAAAGGTTGTTTCAACATCTAAAAAAAAATAGTAGTGGACTGAACACACAAACAAAGCTGAAAAGGCTTTATTGGTTTGTTTCTTGGCAATTTATCGCTACTAATTTCAAATTTTGAGACCATTAAGCAATGTCAGTTTCACAATAAACCTTGTGCATAGACAAATGTTTATATTAGATAGATTTTACTACATATTTTAAGATTGTTCAAACAAAAACTTGTGCTTCCCTTGTATCAACATAACCCAAATCCATTTCTGATAAAACAGCAGTGAAAAGGGGAGAATCTCTCTAAAATTGTTTCTTTGGATGTTGAAACAACCTCTTGCCATACATTTCTTTCTAGCAAGTTGCAATGTTTGTCCTTTGGCAAACACAAGGATCCAATTACTGACAACTTATTCATTGTGTAGTGGTCACTGTTCTAAGGGGATTGTGCACATTGATTTAACTGCACAAGGGGAAAATATTTGTTTGTTGAGTTTTTTTCTTCTCAACTTTTCAAAAAGGCTCAGGAAATAGTCCAGAAAGAGGAGGCACTTTCTCTGTTAATGGAACAAGAAAAACAAGCACAAGAGGAAAGAGAAAAGATCAGACTGGAGGTGAACATTTTCATCGTTAAAGGGGCTCACTTGTTCTGTTTATTCTGTAGTGATTTATGAATGTTATGAGTTTTATTTTGCATCTTTTATTCATCAATTTAATATTACTGGCCGTTAGCTCCCTATAAGTATAATTGCTCCAGTGATTATGGAGATGAGTGTGCTCTGATTGGTGAAGTGGTCATTGCATCATATCTCACTATAATCCACGAGGTGATTATAGCAGGGGTGCTGAATTTCTAAATAGCTGCCTTGCATTTTGTAATTGTTATGCAGGAAGTGATAAACACGATGGAAGAAAATGAAATCTTGAACAGCACAAAAGAGATGCTATTGAGTTTGGCAGAACACTTTTTAAAAGAGAGAGAGAAGAATGTTTTGTTGGTCTATTTAAATGAACCTGATAAATTCTAATGGAATCTGGCTGTTTATCTCGGTCCATTTAATTTAAAAAAAATAGTAACAAAATGGTTTCAACAACAAAACAAATTTATAACAGAATTCAAAAGCACTCAAGCAATTATACTAAAACAATGCACTTGCTTGTTCTTGTGGTTCAGTGATCCAGTGCCAAAATTACGGTGTGAGGATGAGGCTAAGAGAGAAGTTGCTCTCATCAATAAAGAATTAAGAGCTGTGGTGGTGAAGATGAGAGAAAATTTCTTTAAATTAAGTGTGGAGTGAAAAATTTTTTGTAGTAGAGAGGCATCAGCTTACTGATAGCAGCAAAGGAAAGAAAAAAAGCAGAATTGTTGGATTTATGCAAGAAAACTGCAGCAGTGAAGCATATCAAACCAGCTGCTTCTGCTGTAGGGCAAGAAATTTCAACACACTTCTTCTGTAACTTTCCAGAGTTCTTGTTTGATGTTTGCACACAACCAGGCCAAACCTAACCTCATTTTCTTGTTTGTCATCAATTAAGCATTGTTTTGTTTTGTTTTTGTTTTTTTTTTTTGCTGATTTACAGCAAGGGCCTACTGTAATTTGCAAAACGATCTAAACAAAATGAATTGGAAATCTGTTGTAGTTGTTATAATTGCTTTGTTATGTATGTAATCCACACTGGTGGTGAACTGACCAATTCATTTTTTGGACTGGTGGCCATAAATTTTCTGCACTTTTTGTGTCACAAACTACCAAACTACAGATTTTCCATTTTGCAAATTTCAGATTTTCATTTTGAAAATTACAAATTTTGAGTTATTTCTCAAATTACAGAATTCAATTTCATTTCGCAAACTACAGTAAGCCCTTGCTAGAAATCAGCAAGACATAAGGCAACAGTTAAAAGAGGACATAAAAACAACTGAGGCAAGACTGCATGCGGATGTCGAGTAAGAGCTCTGGACTGTTAGAGAAGTTGTAGGTCCCAGCATTCAAAATTTTTGGTACTGGAGTTTGCTCTCACTTAGAATGTTAGAGAAGTTGTATGTCCAAGCATTCAAAATTTTGACACTGGAATATACTCTTCAAATCCTCCTGTGTTTGCAGACTAGGTGCACATCACTTGCAAATTGTTGATTTCCAACATTGCAACTTTATGCATTGTTAATTTTTAAAAGTCACTATGGCAGGGTGGTTTTGGACTCTGCCTCAACCTAGTACTTAATTTGTATCTTTGTTTGCATATTTCTAGCTTGAAAGCCAACAGGAAGAGACAAAGAGGCTCCAGGAGAAAACAGTCCTATTAGAAGAGCAAGCTCTTTCAGCCCAGGTTAAGGAAGATCATATTGAAATGGAGGAAACACAAACAACACTTGAAACAGAACTTGAGGTAGATCCCCTTGTAGAAGGAGACAGATCTGAAGAAAATCGTCTTACAGAAGCTGAAAAGAACGAGCGACAGCGAAAAATGCTTCAGGTATTAATGCAGGGATTGATGAACTTTTTGAATATGAGAGTTCCAAAAGTATCAGTATTCAATTTTTTTTGCTTACCTATAC
This sequence comes from Pocillopora damicornis, assembly GCF_964200805.1. NCBI lineage: Eukaryota > Metazoa > Cnidaria > Anthozoa > Scleractinia > Pocilloporidae > Pocillopora > Pocillopora damicornis. The sequence continues at coordinate 22,896,710 of NC_142677.1, forward strand.
AGACATTACATTTCCAGTGGTCTGATTGAAGTTTTGGTAGTGAAGATAAGAAATTTTAAAATTCAACTCGTGGATGCACAAGAGAACTAATAAACTTTGCCACAGTATAAACTGTATAGATTCGGGGATGTAAAGGATAGTTTTTGTTGGAAAATCTCCCCTGAATTTCATCTTTGTCGACATGTTAACACCCCAATTTATTATTCAGTGTATTATGACATTATAAATTATATAATGGAGTTGGGTTAGCTGAATTAACAGGTACAGTAGAATACTGACCTCTCAAATCTTCCTTTTCTTTAACCTGCAATTGTTCAAACAAGAACTTGGTTCCCTTCCTCAGTCAAGCGGTGTAATTTTGCCCTTAAGGGATTCCAACTTAACTCATTTTCTCTCTGAGTTAAGAACAATTGGGATTCCCCTATGTAAGGGGGTCAAGAATTCATGTAACAGGTCTGTAATGCTTGGGCCAAATTATTCTTACTGTGTTATTTGAACCCCTTCTGTTTTAGCTACTTCAAGAGGATCTCCGGAAAGAGGAAAAGAATTACTCTGCTTACGACAAACTCCACATGCAGAACCAGAAAGAAGGAAGAGATAAATACAAGACGCTGAAGCAAATCAGACAAGGAAATACAAAGCAGAGGGTTGATGAATTTGAAGCCATGTAGAGTCTCAGAGCCAACACAACTCAACAACACCTGTCCAAGGTAGGCTTTTAATTCTGTTGTCAAACATATAAATCTGCAATTACTTTAATATATTTTTGTAGAGGAGATGGTTTTGTGTCCTGCAAGCTGATGGAATTTGATGGATTGCAGATGAAAACAGTTAATAGATAAAACAGATGAAAACAGCTAATCTAGTAGCTTTAGTGGGGCTGTAACTTCAAGAAAATTTCTACGAACAAATGTTTCTATTCCTCAGCAGTGCGGAGTTGACAAGGGACTAGAAGTACTGCCCAACTTTAGACCCTCAGGACCCATTATAGAAATTCTTTATGGCCAATATTTAGATCATCTTTCTGAGATTGGCTGCAAAGGGGACTATATGACTACAGTCAAATGATTTTTTTCCCCTCTTTTTTTAGGTATAGCTTGCAGCACTTTTGAAGAAAAATATTTGCTGTTTATGGGAACTATTCACTTAAACTTTAATTCATGGAAAAGTGATTATTTTGCACTCACAAGAAATTTGATAGCATGTTAATTAATTTTTGTAATGCTAGAAAAAAGAGGTAATTATTGATATGGTGAAAAATGGTTTCTTTGTAGTAGTAAAAATGGTTTCTGCTTAGCTCTTGTGTGTGGTTGTTTTGTTGTTGATTCTTTTTTTGACTTCAACTGAGACACTTCGACAATATTCAGATTTCTCACAATGCATCTTTTCAGCCTTTATTGCAACAGTCTTGTTGCAAGCGCATTTCAAAGATTTCGGATTCACTCAATTTGTCCCAGATTAGCCAAGCATTGTGTAAACAAGACACTGTATTAATCATTTTTGTAGCGTGTCTAACTAAAAGAAAGGTATGCTTTGCAGGTTTCGCCGTTTGCAAGGGAGTTATCTTTCGTGTGCTATTGCCGTTATATTTTCGTCACTCCACTCACTCGCTGTACAATGTAATATTTTCCTCATGCCAAATATAACATAAAATCAAATGAGGACATGAGTCACTGATTTTTCTTTGTGTGATGCAAAGGAAGAGACCTTAGATATGACCTGTTATTTAACAGGCGTTAACATAACCAGTATCACCTTTTGTTAGATAATAAGTAGCTATTTTTGTCTCTTTGATACTAAGTTCAAGGCATGGCTGATGTCGTGGGCTGGAGTACCCAAGCATTGTTAGAAAAGTAATTAATTTGAATAAAATGAGTATGTAATGAGAAGGGATTGGTGCTGTTGTGATATGTGCAGGGAATTTTCCTGGAAAATATTTGTTACTGAATATTTTAATGGCCTCGGATATTAAAACTTCCGTAAAGTAACCTTTATCGACACATCTCGATGTTTAGTAATCGGGTTGAACAACATGCAAATTAAACTTCCGAACGCGATCATGTCGGTGGAAAAAATGTACTCTGAGGCACTTAGCCAATCAGATGGAAAGTACCTCCTTAGCATACTTCCTTTCTCAATTGAGGCTTCTTTTGCTGGTTTCTACTCCCATTCGCTCCCTAGAAGACTGTACTCCCATAGCCCTCAACTTTACTCCTGAATTGCGGAATTCCGGTTCCAAGTAGAGCCTCTGCTTCTATGTCAGACCCATGTTATGGTGATGTGGCGTGGTCATTTGCCAGATTTCTTTAGATTGATCCAATGGTCCTCGAGCTTAGTCCAAGTACCTCATTTATTGACTGGGCGCGAATCAATCACGGATCAGAATCTATTCGGTAGAGCGAATAACAAGGTTTCAAACAGAATATACACAGCATCAATATTTTAAGAATCCCGAGCTAATTTGAGACGCGAACAATTAATATCTCTTATCTTTTATGTCGAGCCATCTTTTTGCGCCTGGAAGTAATTTTGAAGTCCAATATCTGATTCACCCACCCCTCCCATGCGGGATTCAAGGTAGAAGTACGCTTGGGCCGCAGGAAAGAGGGGAAACTGGAACCTTGATTATTAGCGATTAACTATTTTTGTCTTGATTACAATGGCTGGAATTGTGATCATAAATCTTTCGTGATATTCAGTTACTGTGTAGAAAGACTGTAAGTGAGAAAGCATCAAAAGCTATGTATCGTGAATGGGTTTGGAATATTTTTCTGAAAATTCGCGAGTTTGCTGGTTTGCAAGATGTTTGAACAACGAACCTCGTGACTTTCTCCACTAATTGTAAAACCGCATGTACGACTGCTGTGAAAAAGAGGATTATCGATCATTAGCTAGAAAAAATCGGGCAGAATCACAGTTTACGCTTAGGAGATTTTGCCATCAATTTTTAAGTTTTCGCTGAAGAAAATTCGATTTTTTTGGTCTATGTGACCGACAACAGTCAGTTTATGCATGAAGAGTAATAACTGGAGGTTGGGAAGACACTGCCAGATAGAGGGGACATTGCTCATATGTCGAGCATTGTTTTAATAATTGGTTTTTGGACCATCGTATTCATTTCTAATGCCTTACTAAAGGTAAGTGTAGTAAGCTTGATCATTACACATCCGTGGACCTGAAATGACAATATTATTTCGATGATGTCTCGGAGCACTTTCAATTTTATCGTGAAACTATCTCGGGAAACTATTAAGGGAAATCTTGAAACTATTCAGGGAAAACCTCTCTCTTGTCTTCCAAGGCTAGTTACTCCTATGCGTTGGGTTTCCTTTTAATCCTTTAACCTCCCGAGAGTGATTAGCATCTTATTTCTCCTCTCAACATTACCACTAAATCACACATTCAGGTTATGAGAATAAAAGTAATGATCAGCTTAAGAAATGCACAAAGAGCAGTATTGCTTGGGGCTAGAAAAAGGGTGAACAGATCTATAAGTTGGCTCAGAGTCTAACTTTCTGATACAGCAATCTTCGCTTGAGTGACAAAAGTATTCCATTCAAGGATTGCTTTGGTTTTGCTTTGCTGTTCCCTCTGATTGGTCCTGTGTCTCAAACAATCAGATGCCAGATTGAAACCAAGTGCAACTTGGACAATTTCCTATGCTTGACACTGTTCACCTAACTTCTCCTTCCATGCTAATCAGCTGCAATTGATACACTAGAATAAGTACCACCCTTGATTAAGCACCTTCCTCGACCAAGTGCTACATTTGTGACAGAGCAGTTAATAGGCAGAGTTAATAAGCACCCTCCCTGAATAAGTCCCACAGTCCAAGGTGATAAATGAATGTAGTTAAATTACAACTTCCTTCATCTATAAAAAAAAAAGAAATTGTTTTATGACAGAGGGGTTATAATGCACATTGCTGAGATAGCAAACTTTTTAATGGCGATACATATCAGTGTAGCTGCCATTTGATAATCTTTAAAAGTAGTTGCGATCATATTTTTACCATGAAACAAACATTTGATTTTATTTTTGTGTTTTAGAATTATAGAAAATACTCACGAAGATATAAAGAGTTTCTTGAAAATAATGGCATTTCTTTGTCACCATGTCAAGTGCGCTGGTATACTACAAGCTTCAACAGATCATTTGTCAGATTTGGAAAGATGCACCCTTACTTATTGCATGTGTGGTTTTCTGTGGGAGTCGTAGTCGGTGTTCTGTTAATGTTTGCTTCGGTTGTTATCCTTTGTCTAACTCTGTATAAAGCCTTTGCTAAAGATGCACCAGAGCAGGTGTTAACTCCTGTGGTAAGTGATTTTATTTGGTATTTGTGAAAAAGATTTCCAGTGGAAAAGAGATATATGTGAGAAAAAAATTAAGGCCTCTGATACCTCTGTATACTGCTGATATTTTTTGTACACTCAGAAATTTTTTTCTCTTTTACAACGAATGTCTTATATTTTCCTTTTTCTTTTCTTGTGTGTCTATTTATGTCTTTTTATGTGTTATTTCTTTATTTCAATCTGTATTGTTTCCAAAGTAATTAATTCAATTTAATTTAGTTAAGAAGAAAATCGACCTGCTTTGATTAGCATCTGCTATCTGCAGGTCAAAGGTGTGAAGTGTGATGCAAAGATAGAGAAGTTTTAAAAAGGGCTGTTGGCATTGAGAGTGGCCAACATTTTGATAACCTGAAGTCTTTTTTAGAGTAAAATTTAACCCTTGTACTCCTAATACCTCAATGAAAATTCTCTTTTACAGTCTGTTATAAATTTTCTATAAATTTTGTTCTGGCAATTTGTTATTAGTTCAAATGATAATCCCCTAGTTACTATTTTTTGCTACACTGATCACTTGGCTGCTTAATATTGTGTTTATATTATAAGGAGAAAGTACATCTTGGCCATTCCTGTGAGTGAAAGAGTCAGAAATTTCAATTATCACACTTAAAATTGCTAGATGGCAAAACTGCAAAAAGTCAAATTGACAAGTTTACTTATTTAGGTTCAGTTCCAATAGGTGATGTTCACATGTTATAGTATTTTACTTATTTAACAGATGCCAGGAGTGAATGTACCTTGGAGTCAAGTCTTGTACTACCTCATCACATTGACAGTTAGTGGTGTTTTCCATGAATTTGGACATGCTATTTCTGCTGTCAGGTGTGTAGCTCATTGTTCTTTAGCCAGCAAACAGGCTCCTGTTAGTGCTGAAGCTCAAGTGAAAAAGCCTTTGAGAACTTTTACAAAAGACCCTTTGTGTAGTGTGGCAAGGCCACACTTACCACTACTTTGTCCTGTGTATTTTGTTTATTGTATAATTTTCAATCCTTTAACTCCTGAGATTTGATGATTAATTCTCTCCTCTAAATGCTACACACTTTCTGACTTGTAAATTAGTTTGGAGAATTTGCTTAAAGATCAAGATAACAGTTTATTCCTGATAAGTTTGAGTATTCTCACTACCTGTTCGTTTTAGTTTATGGATATTATAGGGAGAATTTTCTAGTTAATCACTTTTGGGAGTAAAAGGGTTACAAAGTCAGAATATCATTACATAAACCATTACATAAGTAATCAATTTTTTAAGGTTTTCTTCACAATGTTAATGTTTGGGATAACCTCATCAAATGTTTCTTACTACACTCTTTCATCACCTCTGTTCCATATAATGCAAAAGGTCAAATAAAATGAATTTATGCACCAGCATTTGTGGCTGTAGTTCTCATGAGAATATCTATACACTTGGATTCATTTACTCAACTTATCATTTACTGATTAAATTACACATAAGACAAAAAAGACTATGATGTCGTGGTAACACATGACATTTCCAAATGTATATTTTAGAGTGACAAGCACCACCATAGTTCCTAGATGGTTAATTTTTCTTTGTTTACTCCATGTGCCAGTTACCCTTCTTTTCAAAACATCTAACTCACCTCTTTTGCAGAGAACAAGTTAGAGTGAATGGATTTGGAATGTTCTTCATGGCTGTTTATCCTGGTGCCTTTGTAGATTTGTACACTGAACATTTGACTGTCATCTCTCCATTGCGTCAACTGAGGATTTACTGTGCTGGTGTGTGGCATAATTCTGTGCTTGTCATAGTAGGTCTGGTGTTGCTGTGGTCTCTACCTTATTTGCTGGTTCCAATCTATGCCACTGGTCAAGGTGCTGTGGTATTGAAAGTTTTAAAAGTAAGTAGAAGCAAACAAAAACCCTTGTGCTACAGCACAGAGAGTTGGGAATTTGAATGGGGACTCAGAGTTTGTTTCTTTGTTTCAGGTCTTTGACAAGATGGAAAAACAACTTTCTTTACATTATACTTTATTTGTCACTTAATTGTTTTAAAAACACAATAAAACAACAACTGTACTTTATTTAATCATGCTACACTGAAGTGTGCAAGGCTCATTAGAATGCGTGCTTGTGCATGACACTGGAGTGTTTTGTAATTTTAAATAACCAAGGTGGATTGAACAAGAAATAAACTTTTCCCTTTTTTTTCTCCCTAAGGAATCCCCAGTGCATGGTAGTATAACACGTGGTGACACTATCTTGTCACTATATGGATGTCAGGTGTATAACAAACAGGATTGGAACAGTTGTATAAGTAAAACACTCAGTTCCCCCCAACATGGCTACTGCACAGACATGCTGACCATCGCCAGGAAGAACTCCTCTAAAGGTAAAAAGATCTCGAAGTACTGCAGCTGCTCCTCTTGGGATGAACATGCAGGTTCCCTCCCCTCCCCTCTCCATCCATCGAGCATCCCATTAGGTATCCTGGTGGTCTTGTTCACCCTTGAGTGGAGAGGTATCCATGGCACAAAAACTCTGAAAAATCATCAGGAAGGGGAGAGTTAACAGGACTTAATGTTTGTTTGGCAGTTTTGATGGTTGTCAATATTTTCTTTTGCTGATTAAAAATTTTCACTACTAATTCCAGAAGTGAAAGGGGCAGTGCTATGTGCAGAGTACACCAGGTAGTTAGGCCATGGTAGTTTTCTAATTTATTAACTAACTTTTTATTAGTAATAGCAACTCTGTCCTCTAACACTGGAACTTTGAACTTTGCTTGATATCCAAGGTGCAATATACAGTGGAGGAGTCTATGACTGCTGTCAGAATTCAACATCGTCAAGGTTCTGTTTTAAGTATCAGTCTCTGAGCCACTCAAAGGTAATTCAAATTCTGCCTTTCCTTGCTTTCTTTTCTTTTCCCTTTCATCCATCTTTTGCTTTCTCTGCCTCTTGGCATCACCTTTTATCCTTTTGGTTTTACGTTTCTCCTTTTCTTTTACCCTTTGTTCCTCTCTCCCTCTGCCCACCCCTTCCATCCTTCATGTTCTCTCCTTGCTTTCCTTTACATCAATTCTAGAGGTTCTTTCCCTTCCACTCATACCTTTTATTTCTTCTTTCCCTCTTAATCTTTCTAACCCTGTAACTCCCAAACTCTGGTTATTAATTCTCCCTTTTGGCTGCTACACATTTCCATGTAAATTAGTTACAAGAATATGTTGTTTGATCAGGGTAACAACTTCTCCTTGATAAGTGTGGGTATTCTCATTACCTGTTTTGCTGGAAAATGTTTGGAAATTATAAGGAGAAGTTACATGTTGATCACTTCTGGGATTTAAAAGGTTAAGGGCAACACCAGTCTAAGTCATACAATTCTGTTTCATTATATCACAGGGCTATGCATGTCTCCCAGCAAGAAGCACCATGCAATCCAGACAACTTTGTGGCCTACCAACAGACTGTGATGGACCAGGTTTGTATCAAGGCTTAACTGACCTTTAACTTTTTCTTATCAATTAATTACCAAGTGGAAACCAGAAGAACAAAGAATTCTGCAAAGGAGAATATTATTATTACAATGTTACCATGTAAATGAGATTTATTTTAATATGAATTTGAATGCTTTACATTTTAATATCCCTTACTGGTTTTCCCCTCTTGTGACACAGGTCCAATGTAAGAGTCATTTTAGTAAGTCACATTATTGATAATTATTTTGCAATTTCTTCAATATATACAGGTGATAAAGTTTGTGCTCATCCATCATTGGATAACTCCAGTCGTCTTTTAAGAATCATACGAAGCAAGGGTACGGATGTGCTGTATGTGGGGGATCCTTTACTTCTTCAGTACACAGGTATATAATGTAAAGGAAACAGAACATTGTTGAGAGGTACATGGCAAATTTGGACTGTGATTAATTTTCGCTCAAGGTTTTGATACTAACATTGATTGTTAGACAAGTTAGTGAATTATATTAATAGATGCTTTAGAAACTGCAGTGCTGCATTGTTGTGGGAAATTACAAGATTATTGAGTTTTTTCAGCTGAGATGGTAAATAAATGTGGGTTGATAACTGTAACAGTTTCTAAAGCTGACATTTTCGAGCATGAACCCTTTGTCAGAGCACATGACAGAAGACTTATTTTGAGATTTTGTCTCTTGTATTTTCAGTTGGAGTGATCAATTATCTACCTCGAAATTATCTTCTGCCCATGGAAATTCCAAATATGCTGGAGATGCTGTTAATGTATCCTTTTAAACATATCTTTTAAAGTTGTAACATGGCTTTATCGTTTATGGATGAACTGTTGCATCATTTAGAGGATTCTAATAACTGAGGTGAAGAAGTTGTAATTCAAGCAAGATCTCTGTTAAAAAGTTGTCAGAGAGGTCTAGAATTGAAGATTCTGTAAAGACATGTATAGAGGAAGGTGATCAGAAACTTATTAAATACTTAAACACCCCAGAAACATTTAGCTAGGCTTCAAGCTCAAATTTTTAGTAGCTGTCTCTCAAATATTAATAAAACTTCTTGTTCTTTTACCTATTGTGAAATGTGGTGTCATTTTCTTGGATATCACATCTAGGGATTCAAAGGTAACATTACAGTACATGTCCAGGACAAACAAAAATTAATGTCCTGTGAGTTAATTTCGATTCAGTTTTTTCTCTTGCCAGGAAGTGGCACAAACTTCTTCAAAAGCTTCAAATGAATGACTTTTTGAGGTAAAAACTCAGGAGTCACACAATTTCATAAAATTAAGTTTGTACTGAAATGTAGTTGTTAGTATTGTATATTGTTTCCAGGACCTCACTCATCATAGCTCAAAATTTCTTAATTTTCTACAACAAGAGTTTTTCCTTGACTCCATGAAGATATTTGGTGTCTTTGTCTGGAGCCTTAGCATTGCTCAACATGGTTCCTTGTTACTCACTAGATGGTCAGTGGGCATTATTCGCTCTCGTGGATCACACACTTACCTCATTTATACCAAATGAAGATCAAAGGAACATGCTGTGTAATATCATTCTCACTCTTGGAACACTGTTGCTGGCAGCAAACATAACACTAGCTTTGTGGACATTAGGAAGTGCATAGGTAATGAAAAGCAATGTTTTCATTTTTCCACTCCTCTGTCTGTGAGTCATAACCAGACGATTTTTCAAGAACAGTCATCATGTTTCATAGAAATAATATCTTGATTATGGACATCTGAGATTGCAAATGCTTTCTGAGAGTTAAGAAACGGAAAAAGAACTGAACTTTGAGATACAGGGAATATCTAAGGCGAAATACTATGTACTTACTGACTGAGTGAGGAGGCCACACAGGAAAATATTTGGCTTGAGGTTGTGAATTATAAACCAAGGGCAGCAAAGTCTGTGCATCATGACTGGGGTGCCGCATATTTCCGCATGTGGGCTAACCAGATCCAGCCATTAACTAGTTCATCATATGTACATCAAGTTTTAGAAATTTGAAATAATGTTCGAAGGTTAAATATGTAAGATGGGACATGCTGGCCAATTACAAAAGAGGTTTCTCTCTTTGAATTAGGTTTCATTGAAAAATGCAACCTATCTTCTCATTTCAGACTGTTTTCTTCAAGGTTAAGTCCACTTTTGACATATGTTCTGGTAAGAATTAAAGAGAATGTCCAAGAACACGGGATGATTAGCTGTGTTAAAAGTAAGATATTGAAGTCAGTATATCACAATCGTGGAAGACATTAATTTGGTTCAGTCTAAGATTTTTAAAAACTATCTTCTAAAAAACATCTTAGAAACCCTCTGCAATTTACATGTGATTAAATTTAAATTGTTAAATTTTTAGAAGTGATTGATGGATTGCCAATGCATAAATTATCCTTCATCTGTTCTTCTGATTTGACAATTTCTCAAAAAATCATGATTAATCAGATTAAACATGATTTTATAGGAAAGAAGAAAATATCAAATCAGTTCCAGATGAAAATCAAACCCTTCGACAATTTGTATCCAAGGACATGCATATCAAAATGTCCAGCGTGATTCTATAATAATATCTTTGTTAAGAGTCTCTCGATATCACTTTACTGCAAAAAATAATCTCCGCCTTGTTGAAATGACACATTGAGGTTGGGCATTGGTTCCACAAGAAACTACAAAACTGCACACAAAAAACCGGCCAAAACCGAAAACCCGCAGCAGATATTGATCAAAACCGAAAACCGCATACAAAACCATCATTTGTCTCAAGCTGTTTGAATTACGAAAATTCGTAAAATTTTTTTTGAAAGCTCTCCTACAGCTCTGAAAACCTCCACAGAGAAATGATAACTTTACATTGAACGTTCAAGAAGTTAGATGAAATTTCATCGGAAGATTTGATTGTAACAAAACAATTGGTTCCACGCGACCTGAATTGACTGTTGAGTGTTTACCGTCATAACATGCAAAGGCAAAGATGAAACTACACGGCGCAGTTTACAACATTAAAACAAAGTTCAATTAATTAGAAACTCAAGCAGAAGGTGAAAATTCGCGAACAGAGATCGGGTAACAAATGGGAAAACGGCAAACCGAGTAGGACATCACATCTGAAAAAACCGCAAACAGATAGAAGCACCAAAACCGAAAAAGCGAATTTTTCCGCGCAAAAACCAAAAACCGATCCAAAAAATTGCCAAAATCATTTAACCGAAAACCTCCAATGTCCCCCTCTCTAAATGGTATTGACTAATGGCCCTTGAAATTAAACGGTGGAGCCATATTGAGACAGCCTAAGTTTGATGAGGCCATTTATTAAAGAGAGCTTCAATTGAATTTTCAAAACTGAGACATGCACTGGATTTTAGTCAAGTTGATAGCAACCAGCCGGATTCTCTGCGACCTTTGTGTTCAGACTGTTGCAGGAGAGAGAAAGGGAGAGAAAAAAATAACAACAACAACAACTATAAGAACTGAAACATTGGTGTTTATAGAAAGATAAAAAATTTGAAAAGTTAAATTTTTTAGGAAAGTGCACGTTGAAAAGTTTAGGTGTAATATTAAAATTTATTAGTCTGGCGTGAGGAAAGTTATTAACACTTAAAAACGCTCAGTACCCCTCTAAATATTCAACTCGTGGTAAAAACAGTTTGTAAATAGCCTAACCGCAGCTAAATGAACAGGATGAATGCTCTTTTACTGCACCAAAAGAAACTGTCCGCTTGAGTCTATAAATGTACCCGGCTATAGCCCTTAAATGTCGCTCTTAGTAAGCTCCTGTTAAAGTACCCGCATACCACATAGATTTCATCGACAGAATATCTATGTCACAGTCGCAGAGGTAAATCCAACAGATCGGTGGTGACAAGGTCCCAAATCCGATATGAGGCAAAATATTTTAAAGTTGCATGTAAGCTCTATCAGAGTGCTCGGCATGCACGTATTTGTCCCCTTACCGATATTTTTGGTAAGGCGTTCAGCTTGCCTTAATTTCTTGAGTACTTTATTAACCATACCAACAACAAGCAGTATGAAAGAGTAATTACGACATATTCTTTGTCCTAAATTTGTGGGATAAAAGCACTGTTAACCTCAAAATATAGATTTAAAACAGTCAAGTAATGAAGATGTGAATGAAAACCTATAATCACATAAAAAGAATGAGCACCAGGACTCGCTTTGAAAATGAAACTAACAGTAATTCGCAAATGGCCTATTGTTCTTCTCATTAGCTTTGAGTGAAAACTCATTAGCATAAACGAACGGATTCTACGAATTCACTCTATTAGAAAGGAATGATATGTAACATGAAGGCTGGATGATGATGTTTAGCTACGGCAGCTATTGAATCGATCAAGAGAATTAGTAGTATGGATGAGAACTAGGATTTTGGGATGAAAGTAAGGAACTCCTCTGAGTTTCCCTATCTTCCAGTCCTTTCTCCGTTTTTTTCTTTTTCTTTTTTTTTTTCTCATCTTTCCTGCCTTTTGTTTTTAAACTTGTTTTCATCTGCCTTTTTTGGAGCTTTTTTGCATTATAAAACGATATTTGTACTATAAGCGCAACTTACAGTAATGACTGTTAACAAATTATCTTATTTCACATTTTTTATATCGGTGCAGCGCTCTACCAACTGAGATAACAAGTCATCTGGGAGCTGGTCATTATGTTGGTTACAAATAAACCCTTCACGTGGTAAATTCATTACTGTAAATACATGAAAATAACATATGTACACTGCGGTTGAAGAAACGAAATGGAAGCGATCCTCGCAGTTATGAATACTACTTAACTAGTAGTGAAAAATAATGCCTGAAAAAAAAATGATTTCTATATGATTTTCATATGTTTTCAGTTTAATTCCTTCGCTCTCTATGATCCATACTGGTCGTAAACGATACAAAGATTCCGTGGTCAAGATATAAGCTTGGCTTAGTTTTCTACTACATGCAGTCTTTTTTCTCTGAAGGGGATTTTTGGCCACTAACAAGGAAGAACTTAGGTACTTTGACGGCTTCTGAGCCATTTGTCATCAGCTATTTAAGAATAAAAGGCTTGGTTTCATCCACAAAACTTTTCTTCGTGCCGGTTTCAGCCCGTGGCCTAGGCGCTACCACAGAACTTAGGCAGCAAGTCACTCTTCTGATCTTCTGTCTGAATTGATGGTTCAGGAGGGCATATATGAATGGGTTAACAGCTGAATTAAACAACACCATCATGTCAACGATGGTAATATGGACGAAGGTGATGTTCAGAGTCGTGAGAAATCTTAACACGTATTCAATTGACTCTGCTCCCCAACAAATCGCAAATATGACACTGACAGTTATGACCATCAAAGTGACGCGTTTCCGCACCTTCAGCACACTCTGTGAATCAAGTATAAGGAAAGAGAAGATATTGTCAACTCAGATGCTATTACCAATTAAATCCTCACCGATATCAAGGGTTAAAATTATTTTATTTTTCTGTTAACGGCAAGGAAAGTGAATGCTTAGTAAAGTTGACAACATAATTCTTCGAGACTTTGAGGTAGAAATTTATATGAAAACTCTGTAGCATATATTTGCGACCCAGCTGTAGACCTTGCGGTAAACACTCGTCATGCGGAGGTAGAAAATAAAAGTACTCTCACTGGAGCTCTAACAAATAACCACAGGGAGAATTGTTTATACCTTTACTCTGGCTAATTCAGCCTTACTAACTAAACTGACTCAGTATAAGCTGAATTGGTTTGACTATTTCAGACATAATTTAAAATTATTAACTCACCCGTTGTTGATAGTTTAGTGGGTTGCCATCGTTGGGTTTGTACCATAACGTGTATACTACTTTAGAGTATAACACAATCATTATGCCAACGGAAACTACGATCAGAAACAACCACGTCAAGCAGGAAGCTGTAATCATCCACCTTTTGGGCCAGCTTTGTACACAATGATTTTTCTGGTCATCAAATGTCCTGACGAAAAATTTTGGTGAGTTGAAAATCAGCGAGAACACCCATGAACTAAGGACGATCACCTGAAATATAAATTCATGGAAGCGTTTCATTTTCTTCGAAAATAATTTGATCCGAGGTGTATTTGCTTTTTCGGTCATCAAGAGAGGCTATGCATACCCCTGAAATAAAAAAATTGAATTCGAATTCTATTACGTTCATAATCATCATGAATTTATATTTCAAGTTTAGGAATAACATATGTCGTTATCGAATATCCAAATTCAGGTAAATGCACTGACCATGCTTATTGCATAAGAAATACTGACCGCGCTTTTTGCGTAAGGAATAATGACCGTACTTATGGCATGAGGAATGACAATTAGTCTTCTTGTACCATGTCAATGAATTTGACAATGAGTATGCTACCTCTGCTATAAATGTAATATACAAACAAAGATTTTTTTGCCCCTACTGGGTCCAAATGAAGTTCTCGACTGAGTCTGTGGATGAATTTATTTTCAAACATTACCCATTCCAAGTCAACTTTCCCTGATATTTCTTGGAGGACATGGAGGTGATTGTTAACTTAAGATAAAGGTTCCGATGTCGGATCCTGAGATCTAAGCTCGTGAAAATTAAACGTCGAACGGACCAGAAAACGCTGATAAACGATTCCTTTTCAATAACAGCTGGTCAGAGACCTCAGACAGTATTTTCACCTGGTAAGTCGATGGGAATGTTTTGACTCACCTTAAACTTACGGTAAGTCAGTTTTCTCTTTGGATCCAGTGGGTAAAGCGCAGTATAGTATCGTTCCACAGCAATAGCTACCAAAGTAACAACTGAGGTGATTCCAGGAAGCCAGGCCAGATTTCCACCTGTCACCAACTTACAAAGGACTGAGCCTGCAGTTCCATCCGGGTGAGTTATATTGAAGCTTACAACAATCTTTGGTGTGATAAATGTTGCAAACAGGATATCGGAAATAGCCAGGTTCACGAGTAAATAATTTATGGGAGTCCTTTGGAGTCAAAGAGCGAACTCATAAAGGTCAATAGGGAAGATAACAACTGAATATATATATATATATTTTTTTTTTGTAAAGTAAAATACCTCTAAAGAAATTTCAAAAGCATCAAAAGATTGACTCGTAATCAAACGCATTTCACCCGACCCTGAAATTTCTAAAAATCAACGTTTTCTAATACACTATTAAGACTGATTCTAAATTTTAGGTAATGGACATTGAATGAATTTCTACTCAAAGATATCAGTCAAGTAAGACACACAAGAGGCAACCCGTAAATGTAATATATAGATTTAGCCAAGCCTAAAAGCGGAGCTCGCACTTTTTTTCTCCACACGTCTCAAGGGCACAACGCCTTGCTCCGGCCTGGACTAGTACCTGGGTCATCCGACTTGGAGCCCAGTGCACTGACCACTGGACTACTGAACAAAGCCCGCGGCGTGCCCGCGGTACAGTTGACCACGCATGTTAAAAGTAGCACCTTGTACGGTCGTACGGTCGTACATCCATATTTTTTCGGCTTGAGGGGTTACTGCTATTTTGTATAATTATGGGGCTACGCTCTGCGAGCTCCGCTATTATGAGGTAAATCTTAAGAATTCCTCCTAATCATCATGACTATGCCAAAAAGTGTATTTATTATGAAATACAGATATGTAAGGAAAGAACATACGAAGAGTGGAGTTTAACTCGTAATTACCTCATCTGAAGGTGTCTTTTTATGATCAAACAAACCAATGTATTTCCTGCAATGTCCACAGCGACAAGTGTTAACAGTATGGTGGTGATCGCGTAATTAGCTGTATCAGGCACGACCATTGTGCAGAGGATCAATGCTGGTTATACATCACCTGGACGGAGACAAACCTGAATTTGTTAGTACAGTTAATCACATGATTTCGAGTGCAATTTGGAATAAATAAGCACGAGTAAATTTTTTCAAAGACTAACAAAATTGCACTCGCCCCACGGGCGAGTGCAATTTGAAGTCTGAAAAAAAAAAAAATTAACACTAAATATACATGAAAAAATACGAGATAGCTTTTCATAATTATGCAGAGGCAAAGCGCGTGCAGCAAGTGCAAAAATATTTATCCAAACCCTGTAAGTGACATTGTGCGTTAGATCAAAACAGTAACATACAATGATATTTTCACGCCTTTAAGGTGCAAGAAAGTTCAAAGTCCGGCTAAACAGTTCAAGGAATTGTTCAGTCCGTGTCCGAATCACTTCGGAATCGTTTTTTGTGAGGTTTAACCATGTTTGTTTTTAATTTCGGCGTAGAATCGCTCGAGCAAAGTGTTAACCTGGGTCGGCTCGTAATTTTCGATTTCCTTGGCAATTCCCTTCTTTAAACACCACTTTTTCCAAACCGACAACCAAAAAGCAGTGCTTTTTACAGTGTTTTCTTTGTTAGAGCTGTTTTTCAGGTGCTATATTGTTGTTGCAGGTGGCGAAAAAAAACCTCAAAATGCCGGTCATTATTTCGCTCGAATTTGATTGGCTATCTGTGAATTTCTTTAATTATTGACCAATCAGAATGTCTGGTTTGTTAGTTCTTTGTACTGAATTAACCCTCTTCTGCATTGAATTACCTGAAAACTACATTTATCTTAACCAATCAGAACCGAGTAATTTTTTCATGTATATTATTATGTTTGAAACGAGTTTTCTTGTATACCTTTAAGTTAATTTCCTCTTTTGTTGCGGATCAACATTTAAAATTTCATTTTGTTATTTCCGTCACACTTCATAACTTAATCAAATGGACCAAAATTTCCCATTGTCTATAACCTTATTGATTATAGAGATGACGTCAACAGTGTTCAAATATTAAGTCCTTAGATAAGTAGAAATCTAGTTAACCAAATTTTTCATGAAACAACTATTCCGCGAACTGCCGAGGTGTGTTTTTTCGACGCTATGTCTCTGCCTGTGTTAAACAACTGATGAAAACAATCTGGAAATCCTCATTTTAAAAACAACCTTGATTTTTAAGGCAGCTCATGAATTTAACCTTGATCTCAAGTCAACATAAAAAAACAGTTATTGTACATTTTGGTGACAACCTTGATTTCAAGACAACTTGAATTTTTGACAGGTGAATAATGTTCACAATGTCTCACTCTTGAGTTCTGAAGATGATGTAAAAATTATTCTCTTGAACGATCCTCTTGAATGATTCTCTTAAACGATTCTCTTGTCACACCATCGGGGTGTTGATTGTCTTTTGTGAAGATTTTCAGATATCTATGTTGTATCTTCCCGCACAGAAGTCATGGTGTGCCTTGATTTTTTCTTCTGTCAAAAGAGTGTCTTTGTAAATGAGAAGTTATCCTTAATAGGTCACACTTTCAAGCTCACGGTTGATGATGTTGAGCTGAGCATCTGACAGGATGAAATGATTTCCGTTTCAGACACTACGCTGACCTTTTATTTCAAATTAACTTACATCGGCCCTTTTTTTGTTGTAGATATTAAGTTGGTTTTTTCGTCTTTTAAAATAGTTAATAAGTTGGTGTGAAAGACCCTATCCCTCGTGGGCCCCGTGCGTGTGTGGTTTACAAGTTTTTATGTCGGTGAAACCCCTCAGCATTTACTCACGCGTGTGCATGAGCACTTGGTCAGTAATGGGACCTCTCACATTTTCAGACACTTACAAAATTCTCAACTATGTCGCACTCTATGTTCTGACGAGTGTTTTGGCATCTTAGATCACGCTTCCACAACTTTCTAACTTAAAATCAAAGAAGCTATCCACATTCAATGGTAGCAACCTACACTTAATCATCAACTTTTTCGTGTTAATTTAAAACTTTCCTTGTAATTGCATACATTGTTTTGTTTCCATGGTTTGTTTTTGCTCAATGAGCATTTTGTTATACACTTTAAATTCAACTTTGTACTTTGTATAAATCAGAATTGAAGATGACAGAAGAACTGTCGAAACATGTGTTTAAAAAAATGTGGTATATTTTCTTAAATTCGTGATATATCTGCTGCTATCCAGATCTTATTTGGGATTCCATTGACAATCACCTTCACTTCAGTTACGTCAGGATTCAATGTCTTCTCAGTGCCTCTAGCACCAGCGACATATGGCTCGTAAAAAAAAAGAAGTCCCTTCATTGACATCCTTGGGACATTGATGCTCTCATTGATGATCGCGCATGATTTGTTACCTACTTAGGTTTTCTTGAGATGAGTGACGTGTTCTTGCATGAATCTCTTTCCCTTTTTGTAGTTAAACAAGGCCTCATCAGCGAGTTCTTGACCGTGAATGAGTTCAACTCAAGCTGGATGTCAGACAATTCACAAGCGAGCTGTGTCTCGTCAGATCCTATCACAACATTGCATGCAGGTGCAAGCCTGAGCTCGAAAAGAAGCTCATCAGAAAGACCTCTTGAGAAGAAGACCATGATCGTTCAGAATCTCATGATCCAATGGAATCCTACATTCGTTCTGATAAACATCATTGAGCTTATTTTCCCTGTCAACTCCTGGTTTCTTTTTATCTTCAGCATTGCATCTGATCTTCGAAAGATCAACAGATTGAATACCTTCTCTGAACACGCTCGCCCTCTCATTCTTAGTCAAGAAGAGGTCCTCATAGAGCTTGAATAGATCATAACCATCAGTGCCCTGCGAGATTTCACCTGCGAATTTCACAGTCAACCTGTCAACAAGAGCTCTCGCGACATTGTTAACTATATAACTGTTTGCGTGACCACTAACTGCCATGTCAAAGATCGGTGAAAGAGATCCTGGCACGAGGACAACTACGTCATCAAGTTTTAGAACTAGGACTCTAAGGACTTCACCTGGGGACGCCCTATTAGGGTTAAATGTTACTCTGTGAATTACACCGTCAGCCTTGAGGGCGTTTGACGTCTTCTTTTTCAAAATTTGGGTTGGTTTTTCCACTGACATCCATTTTAAAATTATAGATATTTCATTTTAAAATTGATGATTTTGGAGATACTGATCCTCTTTTGATACACAACGACGGTGATGATGATGATGAAGATGAAGGAAAATCAACAACACCTTTTAAACCAGATTGTCATTCAACTACGGAGCCATCAGGTGAAGAAATTCCAAAGACAACAATGAACAGGGGACAAGAGAAAGTATCGGAAACTGCCGAAACATCTCTCATTGAGAGTGATACTACTTATTCGCGTGTCATCACTTCAAATGAGAAGGCATGGAACTCTCTTACCAGAATTTATACTGAGGCAAAGGCTTCGGAACTCGAGGTTTGTTATAGTAAAACAGGAAGGTTGCTGGTAAAGATATTTGGCCAGGGCAAGAAGACATATCTCTTGTATACTGAAGATAAGGGTACGAATAAGGAAAGGTTGAATCCATCAATTCCAAAACAAATCAAAACCTCATTTGGCCCAGAGTCGAGAGGTTTTGATTGCTGAGAAGGAGAAAAAGATGGAAGAGAAACAGAAGTCTATTCAGGAGGATCGTGGAATTGCCGATGATGAGAATGAATACCAAGATATAAGAGAAAGAGCAAGAGAAAGGATAAAAGAAAATCAAGAGCAGATTGATGCTTTTGAGAATGGACAGAAGAACTTGAAACAGGCACCTCACGAAGAGAGACAATGAGAAACATATTCAAGAAATACGGTTTTATAGTCTCAGCTGTTGTTCTGGCGGTCGGAGAAACAATTGGAGTGATTGTGAGCGCATTGACGAGAGGTCTGAAGTCTGTCGCTGAAGGAGTTGGGGATGGTGTTAAGACTCTTGGCAGTAAGATCGCGGGAATTCTCCCAGGTCTCATAAGCTCAGTAGTCGGCTTCATTTCCAAGACTGCTGGATCAGTGATCAGCTTTCTAGGTCAAAAGGAACGGCTTCTGATAATGTTAGTCGCCATATTCGTGGTTGAGCGATCAAGAACGTTGATATCAGTCCAGCCGAAATCAAACCGACCTTTTACCATATCATGATTTGTTTCATATTTTTTTGATGATTTTGTCTTCACCTGAACTTCAGTTAAAGTCTTGTTAATTGTATTTGAAAGGTGCCGCTTCGCGATTTGGCCAAAGGCTTTAGAGGTGCCCTCTCGCGCCTGGATCCCTCGGATCTCGGCCTGTTGATCTTTGATGAACTCCCATGCATGTGCCTTACTCTGACTGATTTGAACTCCAAATTCACTAATTTGTTGAATCCGAGCTTCACATCAGAACTTGCCTTCTTCAGGGTGTTATTATACCCAGTAGTATTCCGAGTGTTCAGGTGAAGATTTGAGGGCATATGCCAAGTACCTGGTGAGAGTGCAAGATCAATCTTACCTTTAGCCTCATCAATCGCGAGCTGAAACCTCCGAGCGCTCTTCGAAATGTCTAGCTATCTGATTGCATCCTCAACCCATACGTAAACTCACGTTGTGCTTCCTTGGCACTTCCTGATGAACCCAAGATTGATGATCTGACATTGACTTGTGCACGGAGAATGCAATAAACGAAATCCTTAATCGACTGATTCAGTCTTGCCATCCAAGCTTGCGTCAGATCTTCTGACACATTTCAACTCATGGTTTAATTTGAAGCGAACTGAAAGAAATCTTTGTATTCAATGCGCAAGGCACTCAAACTGTAAAGACAATTTCAGAAGGTAATTATTCATTCAAAAGCCTTGGCCAAGCTCTTCAACATACAATGAAGAGTGAAGGAGTAAAGTTTGACATGAATTCTTTGAAATGATAATTGGAAATCCACAATCCTCAAAATAAACATATCCTTCTTGGCGATGATCTGGCTGATCTTTTCGGAATTAAATGACGTTTGCAAACCTATAACTTATCCAAATGGTTTGAATTATTCACCAACTACCTTGTCCGCTGTCATCTTTTGGGTAATAATGAAAACGTATACAATGGAGAGCCCTCGGGCGTTCTTGGATGTTTCGACATTGTCGGGCAACCCTTTGATAGGGTGACCTATTATTCGGAAATACCAACCCAAAGAAAAATATCACATCACATCTATGCGAATTTTCGCTGACTAATTAGCTGCTTTTTTTTCAGACGAGTTGTAAACAGGCGTCAGGAAGTAAGCCGCCATCATCACGGTTTAAACGAACGGGGGAGGAGTTAACATGCCAGGCTTCCAAACAATGGCGCTGGTGGTAACGCCAATTAGTGGTGATAATTTAAGACTTATCTCACCTAGTTGTATGGTTGGTTAGGCATGTGTGCTTCAATAAAGCTGAATTTTCTTTTTTTGCAAAAGAAAACCGCTTTTTGATGCTCTTTCAAACGTGTACCAAACTGACATTTAATTTAAAACATATCTGACGCTTCAAAAATGGTTTGAAGAAAGTAAATTTGAAATATTTCTGACGCATCAAAAACGGTTTTAAGAAAGTGAATTTGAAACATTTCTGACGCGTCAGAAACAGGTTGAAAAATAAATTTGAACAGTTTTAACGTGTCAGAAACAGTTTGAAAAAATTAGTTTGAAGGAAAGAGGTTGAAGAAAATAAATTTGAAACATCAATGTTTCCGAAGCGTCAGAGACAGGTTTTTTGAAAATAGATTTGAAACATCAATGTTTCTCACGCGTCAGAAACAAGACCTCAAATGAAATTTTCCTTCTTCAGTTCTTTGTTTTTTAATTCGATTCTGAACGTGATATTCTATTCCTATAAAAGTCACTCCAGATATTTTACACTTAGAATTTTTTATCTCATCTCTCCTCCTCTGGCTCTCTAACTGCTTGTATGTTTGATGAAATAGGTTTGGATATTCATAGTGTTGAATCCCGCCAAACTCAGAAACTAATTTTAGTGTATCACAAAAACCATCTTATTCTAGCAAAAATCCTGTCTGATGATTCATTAGTCATAAGGGTCTGACGTTAGAAAATTTCTCATTAAAAATATTCACAAAGATTTTACGACATACCTCCTCGCGGCTTGGCCGAAGGCTTCTTTCCTCAATAACAATATGCATGAAAAAATTACTCCGTTCTGATTGGTTGAGATAAATGCAGTTTTCTGGTAATTCAATGCAGAAGAGGGTTAATTCAACAACAATTAACAACAGTTAATTTAACAAACCAGACATTCTGATCGGTCAAAATTCAAAGAAACACACAGATAGCCAATCAAATGCAACCTTTGGATACGCTGAAAATTTGCGAGCGAAAGGTGGGCGTGTTAAGTAGGTTTTCTTTCGCCACCGCAACAACAATATAGCAGCTGGAAAACAGCTCTAACAACGAAAACACTGTAAAAAGCACTACCTTTTGGTTGTCGGTTTGGAAAAAGTGGTGTTTAAAGAAGAGTGCTTGAGCGATTCTACGCCGAAATTAAAAACAAACATGGTTAAAATAAAAAATGTCAGACGTTTTCCAAATGTCAGAAGAACAGATGAAAGCATGAAAATGTTTGAAATAAGAAACATGGCAACAGAAGCAGGCATCAGTGGTCATACAATTGCGAAAACCAAAAACGACCTCATTCAATTCATCCTCAATAGCAAAGAGAGTAAAAAAAGTGCCGAATCATTATACACCTTTTTTTGGCGAGAGATGGAAAAATGAATTATTAAACAGTTTGAAGAAAATAAATTTGAAAAATAACTGATGCATCAGAATTATTTTGAAAAAATTAAATTTGAAAGAAACAGGTTGAAGAAACTGAATTTAAAACATTTCTGAGGCGTCAGAAACAGTTTGAAACGCGTAAGAAACAGCCGATGCGGTGGTGTCATTGGAAAACAGTAAGTTGATGATGAAATACATTAGGAACTATTCCGTGGAAACTGGAGTCATCAGATTCCTATTGTTCTTAGGTAATGGATTATCGGTAATGTCTTTCCGTAAAGTTTGTCAGTAAACTTTGTTAGTATAGAAATATTTTCTATTTAAAATTTGCTTGCTTACCATAGCGTGACACTCTCAAAAAAACAGGAAATCAATGATGCAACAGGAACTTTTCCCGAAGAAATCAGTCATAGCATTTTATTTCGTACGACAATAGTGGTTTCTCACCCGTCGGAATTGAAATAGCGGTTTCTCACGCGTCGGAATTGATGGTGTACGACACTGTTTATGAAGATTGTGGCTCTTGTATGTAGACTGCCACAGCTGTGGCGTGACGTCGCAACTTCAAATTTTATAATTTCTACAGGCGTAAGATGTTCTACCATGTTCATGAATGTGTCGCTTATCATCAAAGCATTTGAGCGACACTTTATTTAGTTTAAAGCATCCGAGTAGATAATTCACACTTCGGATGGTTTTCATTTTATGATATATTTGTTGCTTATTGAATAGTTCGTTTTTGTAGTCGCCATGTTTGATGTTCTTTCTTGTTATATTTTTTGGATGACTTGCTGGTTTGCTGCCTTTTTCATTCTCTTCAACATAAGAATACATTTTTTTTTCTCAAACCGATGAATTCTACAACTGGTATGCCAGAAGCTTCATCTTTGAATTTTCCGATTTCTTTCTTATTTGTTTTTTCGAAATATAATGAATTTTCTGGATATTCACTGTTGTCAAATTCGTTTCAATATTTGTAGCATGTCTACATACTGTGTATCACCTTGAATTGTAAACTGTTTCTACATTTTATGAAATTTAAAAAACGTTTAAAAAACGGGCCGCAGCCAGGATAAAACATCTTATGAAATTTAAAAAACGATCTCTGGCTAAAACTTATAAAAATACAAGCTTTCGGCTGTTTGCGCTACAGCCTTCAACGGGTAAAAATCACGTTGAAGGCTGTAGCGCAAACAGCCGAAAGCTCGTATTTTTATAAGTTTTAGCCAGAGATGGTTTTTTAAATTTCATAAGAGAGAAAGGGAGAGAAAAAAATAACAACAACAACTATAAGAACTGAAACATAAAAGAAAGATAAAAAATTTGAAAAGTTAAATTTTTAGGAAAGTGCACGTTGAAAAGTTTAGGTGTAATATTGAAATTTATTGGTCTGGCGTGAGGAAAGTCATTAACATTTAAAAACGCTCAGTACCCCTCTAAATATTCAAGACGTATAAACTCGTGGTAAAAACAGTTTGTAAATAGCCTAACCGCAGCTAAATGAACAGGATGAATGCTCTTTTTACTGCACCAAAAGAAACTGTCCGCTTGAGTCTATAAATGTACCCTATAGCCCTTATATGTTGCTCCTAGTAAGCTCCTGTTAAAGTACCCCCATACCACATAGATTTCATCGACAGAATATCTATGTCACAGTCGGAGAGGTAAATCCAACAGATCGGTGGTAGCAAGGTCCCAAATCCGATATGAGGCAAGTTATTTTAAAGTTGCATGTAAGCTCTATCAGAGTGCTCGGCATGCACGTATTTGTCCCCTTACCGATATTTTTGGTAAGGCGTTCAGCTTGCCTTAATTTCTTGAGTACTTTATTAACCATACCAACAACAAGCAGTATGAAAGAGTAATTACGATTCTTTGTCCTAAATTTGTGCTATAAAAGCACTGTTAACCTCAAAATATAGATGTAAAACAGTCAAGTAATGGAGATGTGAATGAAAACCTATAATCACATAAAAAGAATGAGCACCAGGACTCGCTTTGAAAATGAAACTTACAGTAATTCGCAAATGGCCTATTGTTCTTCTCATAAGCTTTAAGTGAAAAATTCACTCTATTAGAAAGGAATGATATGTAACATGAAGGCTGGATGATGATGTTTAGCTACGGCAGCTATTGAATCGATCAAGAGAATTAGTAGTATGGATGAGAACTAGGATTTTGGGATGAAAGTAAGGAACTCCTCTGAGTTTCCCTGTCTTCCAGTCCTTTCTCCGTTTTTTTCTTTTTCTTTTTTTTTTCTCTTCTTTCCTGCCTTTTGTTTTTAAACTTGTTTTCATCTGCCTTTTTTGGAGCTTTTTTGCATTATAAAACGATATTTGTACTATAAGCGCAACTTACAGTAAATTTGACTGTTAACAAATTATCTTATTTCACATTTTTTATATCGGTGCAGCGCTCTACCAACTGAGATAACAAGTCATCTGGGAGCTGGTCATTATGTTGGTTACAAATAAACCCTTCACGTGGTAAATTCATTACTGTAAATACATGAAAATAACATATGTACACTGCGGTTGAAGAAACGAAATGGAAGCGATCCTCGCAGTTATGAATACTACTTAACTAGTAGTGAAAAATAATGCCTGAAAAAAAATGATTTCTATATGATTTTCATATGTTTTCAGTTTAATTCCTTCGCTCTCTATGATCCATACTGGTCGGAAAGGATACAAAAATTCCGTGCTCAAGATATAAGTTTGGCTTAGTTTTCTACTACATGCAGTCTTTTTTCTCTGAAGTGGATTTTTGGCCACTAACAAGGAAGAACTAACGTACTTTGACGGCTTCTGAGCCATTTGTCATCAGCTATTTAAGAATATAAGGCTTGGTTTCATCCACAAAACTTTTCTTCGTGCCGGTTTCAGCCCGTGGCCTAGGCGCTACCACAGAACTTAGGCAGCAAGTCACTCTTCTGATCTTCTGTCTGAATTGATGGTTCAGGAGGGCATATATGAATGGGTTAACAGCTGAATTAAACAACACCATCATGTCAACGATGGTAATATGGACGAAGGTGATGTTCAGAGTCGTGAGAAATCTTAACACGTATTCAATTGACTCTGCTCCCCAACAAATCGCAAATATGACACTGACAGTTATGACCGTGAAAGTGACGCGTTTCCGCACCTTCAGCACACTCATTGAATCAAGTATAAGGAAAGAGAAGATATTGTCAACTCAGATGCTATTACCAATTAAATCCTCACCGATATCAAGGGTTAAAATTATTTTATTTTTCTGTTAACGGCAAGGAAAGTGAATGCTTAGTAAAGTTGACAACATAATTCTTCGAGACTTTGAGGTAGAAATTTATATGAAAACTCTGTAGCATATATTTGCGACCCAGCTGTAGACCTTGCGGTAAACACTCGTCATGCGCAGGTAGAATATAAAAGTACTCTCACTGGAGCTCTAACAAATAACCACAGAGAGAATTGTTTATACCTTTACTCTGGCTACTTCAGCCTTACTAACTAAACTGACTCAGTATAAGCTGAATTGGTTTGACTATTCCAGACATAATTTAAAATTATTAACTCACCCGTTGTTGATAGTTTAGTGGGTTACCATCATTGGGTTTGTACCATAACGTGTATACTACTTTAGAGTATAACACAATCATTATGCCAACGGAAACTACGATCAGAAACAACCACGTCAAGCAGGAAGCTGTAATCATCCACCTTTTGGGCCAGCTTTGTACACAATGATTTTTCTGGTCATCAAATGTCCTGACGAAAAATTTTGGTGAGTTGAAAATCAGCGAGAACACCCAAGAACTAAGGACGATCACCTGAAATATAAATTCATGGAAGCGTTTTATTTTCTTCGAAAATAATTTGATCCGAGGTGTATTTGCTTTTTCGGTCATCAAGAGAGGCTATGCATACCCCTGAAATAAAAAAATTGAATTCGAATTCTATTACGTTCATAATCATCATGAATTTATATTTCAAGTTTAGGAATAACATATGTCGTTATCGAATATCCAAATTCAGGTAAATGCACTGACCATGCTTATTGCATAAGAAATACTGACCGCGCTTTTTGCGTAAGGAATAATGACCGTACTTATGGCATGAGGAATGACAATTAGTCTTCTTGTACCATGTCAATGAATTTGACAATGAGTATGCTACCTCTGCTATAAATGTAATATGCAAACAAAGATTTTTTTACCCCTACTGGGTCCAAATGAAGTTCTCGACTGAGTCTGCGGATAAATTTATTTTCAAACATTACCCATTCCAAGTCAACTTTCCCTGATATTTCTTGAGGGACATGGAGGTGATTGGTAACTTAAGATAAAGGTTCCGATGTCGGATCCTGAGATCTAAGCTCGTGAAAATTAAACGTCGAACGGACCAGAAAATGCTGATAAACGATTCCTTTTCAATAACAGCTGGTCAGAGACCTCAGACAGTGTTTTCACCTGGTAAGTCGATGGGAATGTTTTGACTCACCTTAAACTTACGGTAGGTCAGTTTTCTCTTTAGATCCAGTGGGTAAAGCGCAGTATAATATCGTTCCACAGCAATAGCTACCAAAGTAACAACTGAGGTGATTCCAGGAAGCCAGGCCAGATTTCCACCTGTCACCAACTTACAAAGGACTGAGCCTGCAGTTCCATCCGGGTGAGTTATATTGAAGCTTACAACAATCTTTGGTGTGATAAATGTTGCAAACAGGATATCGCAAATAGCCAGGTTCACGAGTAAATAATTTATGGGAGTCCTTTGGAGTCAAAGAGCGAACTCATAAAGGTCAATAGGGAAGATAACAATTGAATATATATATATATATTTTTTTTTTTGTAAAGTAAAATACCTCTTAAGAAATTCCAAAAGCATCAAAAGATTGACTCGTAATCAAACGCATTTCACCCGACCCTGAAATTTCTAAAAATCAACGTTTTCTAATACACTATAAGGACTGATTCTAAATTTAAGGTAATGGACATTTAATGAATTTCTACTCGAAGATATCAGTCAAGTAAGACACACAAGAGGCAACCCGTAAATGTAATATATAGATTTAGCCAAGCCTAAAAGCGGAGCTCGCACTTTTTTTCCCCACACGTCTCAAGGGCACAACGCCTTGCTCTGACCTGGACTAGTACCCGGGTTGTCCGACTTGGAGCCCAGTGCACTGACCACTGGACTACTAAACAAAGCCCACGGCGTGCCCGCGGTACAGTTGACCACGCATGTTAAAAGTAGCACCTTGTACGGTCGTACGGTCGTACATCCAAATTTTTTCGGCTTGATGGGTTACTACTATTTTGTATAATTATGGGGCTACGCTCTGCGAGCTCCGCTATTATGAGGTAAATCTTAAGAATTCCTCCTAATCATCATAATTATGCCAAAAAGTGTATTTGTTATGAAATGCAGATATGTAAGGAAAGAACATACGAAGAGTGGAGTTTAACTCGTAATTACCTCATCTGAAGGTGTCTTTTTATGATCAAATAAACCAATGTATTTCCTGCAATGTCCACAGCGACAAGTGTTAACAGTATGGTGGTAATCGCGTAATTAGCTGTATCAGGCACGACCATTGTGCAGAGGATCAATGCTGGTTATACATCACCTGGACGGAGACAAACCTGAATTTGTTAGTACAGTTAATCACATGATTTCGAGTGCAATTTGGAATAAATAAGCACGAGTAAATTTTTTCAAAGACTAACAAAATTGCACTCGCCCTACGGGCGAGTGCAATTTGTAGTCTGAAAAAATTAACAAGTGCTTATTTATTCCAAATAGCACGAGAAAAATCATTTTGTTATTTCCGTCACACTTCATAACTCAATCAAATGGACCAAAATTTCCCATTGTCTATAACCTTTTATAATAAAGCTCGGATATAACACGTACTGTCATTGGTTGAAAGCTTAAGAGCGTACTCTATGAGAGTATAGAGCATATAGAACTGAGCTAAAGCTGTCACGCTATCTGCCAAATCGTAC
This sequence comes from Pocillopora damicornis, assembly GCF_964200805.1. Taxonomy (NCBI): domain Eukaryota; kingdom Metazoa; phylum Cnidaria; class Anthozoa; order Scleractinia; family Pocilloporidae; genus Pocillopora; species Pocillopora damicornis. The sequence continues at coordinate 22,925,019 of NC_142677.1, forward strand.
TATGTCCGACCTTTTCCGGGACTTCTTTCTAGCTTTTCTTTCGTTAATTGAAAGTGAAATTTCGGAACAAGCGAGGAAAGGTTTGCAAAAATGCCAGGCGCAGTAATTTACGTTACTGTAACGTGAGCAGAGACAAAAATCCTCAAAGATAAAACAAGATAGACAGTCCGAGTTTTTTTAACGGTTTTCACGCTCAGTTAGATTGCGAGTTTACGTACGGTAATAAAAATCAAACACAGCTAACACTTGTATAGTATATAAAGTTTCGATTTCAAATAGTAAAAAACAGGATTTATGAAAAATATAACCTTGCATAACTGTTAAAATTCATGCTAATCTTGATAGTGTCAGAGCGACTTAAGGTCTATCGCGGCTAGCTAATCATGGCGATCTTCGGTCATCGCGGTGGAGCAAGCCTCAGGAACTAAATCGACTACCCTTCGAGTGAAAAAATAAGAGCTTGCCCTGATTACCTTTCCGATGCGTTGAGTGGAAGGCCAGATGAGTCACTGCAACCGAGTTTTACGGCGCTGTCATTCCGAGCGATCTTTTTGTTTTGGTGAATTCGGCTGTTGTTCATTCATAATACACTCGCCTTGAACAGTTTGTTTTCTACTTGTCATGTGAAATAACTTGCATATTTTTGTGAGCCACGATTGGGCCGAATTTCACTGAACATTTCACTTTCAGATCCTGTATTAGAAACTAAAAAACTTCAGGCAAAAGTGTTAAATTCGACATGCCGAGCTATTTTAGTTTGTAAACTATTGCAGAATATGAACTTTGATGGTTTATGAACTTTGATGGTTTGACATTTTTGACAGCTTTAGTCTTGTACAGCCAATCAGATTATTTGAACCATTCTAACAGGAATTCTGATTGGCTTATTGTAGCGTGCTTTATGAGAGTATAGAGCCTGCTGACGACACTGTTCTTCGCTTGGGAAATAAGATTTGTTTTGAAAATTGAAAGTAATTCTTGGGGGATTTAACGGATTCTTTATTATAAAACAAATAGAGAAGCCTTGACTGTGCTCTGTTCTGTTGTAAAGCACTTAGGAAGCGGCTAGAGCACTTAAGAAGTAGGGAGAAACACTGGACTACGTCTCGTGTTTCCCCCTACACTTCTTTCGTGCTCTAGCCGCTTCCTGCGTGCTTTACAACAGAACAGAGCACAGTCAAGGCTTCTCTATTTGTTAAATTGATTATAGAGATGACGTCAACAGTGTTCAAATATTAAGTCCTTAGATAATTAGAAATCTAGTTAACCAGATTTTTCATGAAACAATTATTCCGCGAACTGCCGAGGCGTGTTTTTTCGACGCTATGTCTCTACCTGTGTTAAACAACTGATGAAAACAATCTGGAAATCCTCAAAAAAAATTCATATCAGTCAACGTTTTAGACAACATATCACCGTTAGGTGCAGATAAAGGTAATTTATAATAAAGCTCGGATATAACACGTACTGTCATTGGTTGAAAGAGCGTGCTCTATGAGAGTATAGAGCATAGAACTGAGCTAAAGCTGTCACGCCATCTGCCAAATCGTACTATGTCTGACCTTTTCCGGGTCTTCTTTCTAGCTTTTCTTTCGTTAATAAAAGTGAAATTTCGGAACAAGCGAGGAAAGGCTTGCAAAAATGCCAGGCGCAGTAATTTACGTTACTGTAACGTGAGCAGAGACAAAAATCCTCAAAGATAAAACAAGATAGACAGTCCGAGTTTTTTTAACGGTTTTCACGCTCACTTAGATTGCAAGTTTACGTACGGTAATAAAAATCAAACACAGCTAACACTTGTATAGTATATAAAGTTTCGATTTCAACTAGTAAAAAACAGGAATTGTGAAAAATATAACATGGCATAACTGTTAAAATTCATACTAATCATGACGGTGTCAAAGACTTAAGGTCTATCGCGGCTAGCTAATCATGGCAATCTTCGGTCATCGTAGTGGAGCAAGCCTCAGGAGCTAAATCGACTACCCTTCGAGTGAAAAAATAAGAGCTTGCCCTGATTACCTTTCCGATGCGTTGAGTGGAAGGCCAGATGAGTCACTGCAACCGAGTTTTACGGCGCTGTCATTCCGAGCGATCTTTTTGTCTTGGTGAATTCGGCTGTTGTTCATTCATAATACACTCGCCTTGAACAGTTTGTTTTCTACTTGTCATGTGAAATAACTTGCGTATTTTTGTGAGCCACGATTGGGCCGAATTTCACTGAACATTTCACTTTCAGATCCTGTATTAGAAACTAAAAAACTTCAGGCAAAAGTGATAAACTCGACATGCCGAGCTATTTTAGTTTGTAAACTATTGCAGAATATGAACTTTGATGGTTTGACATTTTTGACAGCTTTAGTCTTGTACAGCCAATCAGATTATTTGAACCATTCTAACAGGAATTCTGATTGGCTTATTGTAGCGTGCTTTATGAGAGTATAGAGCATGCTGACGACACTGTTGTTCGCTTTGGAAATAAAGTTAGTTTTGAAAATTGAAAGTAATGCATGGAGAATTTGACAAATTCTTTATTATAAAACAAATAGAGAAGCCTTGACTGTGCTCTGTTCTGTTATAAAGCACTTAGGAAGCGGTTAGAGCACTCAAGAAGTGGGAAGAAACACTCGACTACGTCTCGTGTTTCTCCCTACACTTCTTTCGTGCTCTAGCCGCTTCCTGCGTGCTTTACAACAGAACAGAGCACAGTCAAGGCTTCTCTATTTGTTAATTATAATAAAGCTCAGATATAACACGTACTGTCATTGGTTGAAAGAGCGTGCTCTATGAGTGTATAGAGCATAGAACTGAGCTAAAGCTGTCACGCCATCTGCCAAATCGTACTATGTCCGACCTTTTCCGGGTCTTCTTTCTAGCTTTTCTTTCGTTAATTGAAAGTGAAATTTCGGAACAAGCAAGCAAAGGTTTGCAAAAATTCCAGGCGCAGTAATTTACGTTACTGTAACGTGAGCAGAGACAAAAATCCTCAAAGATAAAACAAGATAGACAGTCCGAGTTTTTTTAACGGTTTTCACGCTCAGTTAGATTGCGAGTTTACGTACGGTAATAAAAATCAAACACAGCTAACACTTGTATAGTATATAAAGTTTCGATTTCAACTAGAAAAAAACAGGAATTGTGAAAAATATAACCTTGCATAACTGTTAAAATTCATACTAATCATGACGGTGTCAAAGACTTAAGGTCTATCGCGGCTAGCTAATCATGGCGATCTTCGGTCATCGCAGCGGAGCAAGCCTCAGGAACTAAATCGACTACCCTTCGAGTGAAAAAATAAGAGCTTGTCCTGATTACCTTTCCGATGCGTTGAGTGGAAGGCCAGATCAGTCACTGCGACCGAGTTTTACGGCGCTGTCATTCCGAGCGATCTTTTTGTTTTGGTGAATTCGGCTGTTGTTCATTCATAATACACTCGCCTTGAACAGTTTGTTTTCTACTTGTCATGTGAAATAACTTGCGTATCTTTGTGAGCCACGATTGGGCCGAATTTCACTGAACATTTCACTTTCAGATCCTGTATTAGAAACTAAAAAACTTTAGGCAAAAGTGTTAAATTCGACATGCCGAGCTATTTTAGTTTGTAAACTATTGCAGAATATGAACTTTGATGGTTTGACATTTTTGACAGCTTTAGTCTTGTACAGCCAATCAGATTATTTGAACCATTCTAACAGGAATTCTGATTGGCTTATTGTAGCGTGCTTTATGAGAGTATAGAGCATGCTGACGACACTGCTGTTCGCTTTGGAAATAAGATTTGTTTTGTAAGTAAGTAATTTTTGGGGAATTTAACGGATTCTTTATTACAAAACAAATAGAGAAGCCTTGACTGTACTCTGTTCTGTTGTAACGCACTTAGGAAGCGGCTAGAGCACTCAAGAAGTAGGAAGAAACACTGGACTACGTCTCGTGTTTCCCCCTACACTTCTTTCGTGCTCTAGCCGCTTCCTGCGTGCTTTACAACAGAACAGAGCACAGTCAAGGCTTCTTTATTTGTTAAATAAAAGGGGGATTCTGGCTCATTTTAAAAACAACCTTGATTTTTAAGGCAGCTCATGAATTTAACCTTGATTTCAAGTCAACATTGAAAACGGTTATTGTACATTTTGGTGACAACCTTGATTTCAAGACAACTTGAATTTTTCACAGGTGAATAATGTTCACAATGTCTCACTCTTGAGTTCTGAATAGGATGTAAAAATTATTCTCTTGAACGATCATCTTGAATGATTCTCTTAAACGATTCTCTTGTCACACCATCGGGGTGTTGATTGTCTTTTGTGAAGATTTTCAGATATCTATGTTGTATCTTCCCGCACAGAAGTCATGGTGTGCCTTGATTTTTTCTTCTGTCAAAAGAGTGTCTTTGTAAATGAGAAGTTATCCCTAATAGGTCACGCTTTCAAGCTCACGGTTGATGATGTTGAGCTGAGCATCTGACAGGATGAAATGATTTCCGTTTCAGACACTACGCTGACCTTTTATTTCAAACCACCTTACATCGGCCCTTTTTTTGTTGTAGATATTAAGTTGGTTTTTTGGTTTTTTCGTCTTTTAAAATAGTTAATAAGTTGGTGTGAAAGACCCTATCCCTCGTGGGCCCCGTACGTGTGTGGTTTACAAGTTTTTATGTCGGCGAAACCCCTCAGCATTTACCCACGCGTGTGCATGAGCACTTGGTCAGTAATGGGACCTCTCACATTTTCAGACACTTACAGAATTCTCAACTATGTCGCACTCTATGTTCTGACGAGTGTTTTGGCATCTTAGATCACGCTTCCACAACTTTCTAACTTAAAATCAAAGAAGCTATCCACATTCAATGGTAGCAACCTACACTTAATTATCAACTTTTTCGTGTTAATTTAAAACTTTCCTTGTAATTGCATACATTGTTTTGTTTCCATGGTTTGTTTTGCCCAATTAACTCTTTTTTCTATACACTATAAATTCAACTTTGTACTTTGTATAAATCAGAATTGAAGATGACAGAAGAACTGTCGAAACACGTTTTTAAAAAAATGTCGTATATTTTCTTAAATTCGTGATATATCAGCTGCTATCCAGATCTTATTTGGGATTCCATTAACAATCACCTTCACTTCAGTTATGTCAGGATTCAATGTCTTCTCAGTGTCTCTAGCGCCAGCGACATATGGCTCGTAAAAAAAAGAAGTCTCTTCATTGACCTCCTTGGGACATTGATGCTCTCATTGATGATCGCGCCTGATTTGTTACCTACTTAGGTTTCTTGAGATGAGTGACGTGTTCGTACATGAATCTCTTTCCCTTTTTGTAGTTAAACAAGGCCTCATCAGCGAGTTCTTGACTGTGAATGAATTCAACTCAAGCTGGATGTCAGACAATTCACAAGCGAGCTGTGTCTCGTCAGATCCTATCACAACATTGCATGCAGGTGCAAGCCTGAGCTCGAAAAGAAGCTCATCAGAAAGACCTCTTGAGAAGAAGACCATGATCGTTCAGAATCTCATGATCCAATGGAACCCTATATTTGTTCTGATAAACATCATTGAGCTTATTCTCCCTGTCAACTCCTGGTTTCTTTTTATCTTCAGCATTGCATCTGATCTTCGAAAGATCAACAGATTGAATACCTTCTCTGAACACGCTCGCCCTCTCATTCTTAGTCAAGAAGAGGTCCTCATAGAGCTTGAATAGATCATAACCATCAGTGCCCTGCAAGATTTCTCCTGCGAATTTCACAGTCAACCTGTCAACAAGAGCTCTTGCGACATTGTTAACTATATAACTGTTTGCGTGACCACTAACTGCCATGTCAAAGATGGATGATGATGGATGGATGAACTACGTCATCAAGTTTTGGAACTGGGACTCTAAGGACTTCACCTGGGGACGCCCTATTAGGGTTAAATGTTACTCTGTGAATTGCGCCGTCAGCCTTGAGGGCGTTTGACGTCTTCTTTTTCAAAATTTGGATTGGTTTTTCCACTGACATCCATTTTAAAATTATAGATATTTCATTTTAAAATTGATGATTTTGGAGATACTGATCCTCTTTTGATACACAACGACGGTGATGATGATGATGAAGATGAAGGAATACAACAACACCTTTTAAACCAGATTGTCATTCAATTACGGAGCCATCAGGTGAAGAAATTCCAAAGACAACAATGAACAGGGGACAAGAGAAAGTATCGGAAACTGCCGAAACATCTCTCATTGAGGGTGATACTACTTATTCGCGTGTCATCACTTCAAATGAGAAAGCATGGAACTCTCTTACCAGAATTTATACTGAGGCAAAGGCTTCGGAACTCGAGGTTTGTTATAGTAAAACAGGAAGGTTGCTGGTAAAGATATTTGGCCAGGGCAAGAAGACATATCTCTTGTATACTGAAGATAAGGGTACGAATAAGGAAAGGTTGAATCCATCAATTCCAAAACAAATCAAAACCTCATTTGGCCCAGAGTCGAGAGGTTTTGATTGCTGAGAAGGAGAAAAAGATGGAAGAGAAACAGAAGTCTATTCAGGAGGATCGTGGAATTGCCGATGATGAGAATGAATACCAAGATATAAGAGAAAGAGCAAGAGAAAGGATAAAAGAAAATCAAGAGCAGATTGATGCTTTTGAGAATGGACAGAAGAACTTGAAACAGGTACCTCACTAAGAGAGACAATGAGAAACATATTCAAGAAATACGGTTTCATAGTCTCAGCTGTTGTTCTGGCAGTCGGAGAAACAATTGGAGTGATTGTGAGCACATTGACGAGAGGTCTGAAGTCTGTCGCTAAAGGAGTTGGGGATGGTGTTAAGACTCTTGGCAGTAAGATCGCGGGAATTCTCCCAGGTCTCATAAGCTCAGTAGTCGGCTTCATTTCCAAGACTGCTGGATCAGTGATCAGCTTTCTAGGTCAAAAGGAATGACTTCTGATAATGTTAGTCGCCATATTCGTGGTCGATCAAGAACGTTGATATCAGTCCAGCCGAAATCAAACCGACCTTTTACCATATCATGATTTGTTTCATATTTTTTTGATGATTTTGTCTTCACCTGAACTTCAGTTAAAGTCTTGTTAATTGTATTTGAAAGGTGCCGCTTCGCGATTTGGCCAAAGGCTTTAGAGGTGCCCTCTTGGGCCTGGATCCCTCGGATCTCGGCCTGTTGATCTTTGATGAACTCCCATGCATGTGCCTTACTCTGACTGATTTGATCTCCAAATTCACTGATTTGTTGACTCCGAGCTTTACGTCAGAACTTACCTTCTTCAGGGTGTTATTATACCCAGTAGTATTCCGAGTGTTCAGGTGAAGATTTGAGGGCATATGCCAAGTACCTGGTGAGAGTGCAAGATCAATCTTACCTTTAGCCTCATCAATCGCGAGCTGAAACCTCCGAACGCTCTTCGAAACGTCTGGCTATCTGATTGCATCCTCAACCCATACGAGAAACTCACGTTGTGCTTCCTTAGCACTTCCTGATGAACCCAAGATTGATGATCTGACATTGACTTGTGCACGGAGAATGCAATAAACGAAATCCTTAATCGACTGATTCAGTCTTGCCATCCCAGCTTGCGTCAGATCTTCTGACATGTCTGCCATAACGAAGTCGAATTGCCTCTCAACTTTCACATTATCATTCCTTATGAAATAAATAAGATTTACATTGATGGCTATTTCACGGTCATCGCTTAACTTTTTTCATGTAGGATTCAGTTATTGAATGATCTGCTTCCGGACCAACATATGACACATAAATGAAAACAGATCCGAGACCGTGATTATCACCCTCTTTGAAGCGGAAGTTTGCGCTTAGCACCTCGGGACAATTCCTTCATGCCAAGTTACAGTGGGGTCCCCGGCGAGGCTCAGCTTAAAAAAGGAGGCAAGGTTACCTAACTGGTTTTCAACGGTCGTGTGTCAAGGTTGATGTGGACGTGGGCTGTTAGAAACCTCTAAACTAGAAATTTTTGAAGCAAACTGCGGCTTAGCGTCGGTTGCACGGGGAAGATTGAGTTTGTAGTGAATTGAAATGAAACTACAGTATATGTGCTTGGATTCTGCGTTGGATTTGTGGCCGCCCGGTCATTTTGCGCTGGAATTTTTCGCTTCTCAGATCGGGCGTTCGAAATGGAGCGTTTAGCCTTGGGTTTTTCTTAGGTACGTTGAAAACCTCGAAATGGACAACTCGCTAAAATCTTTGTATTCGTATTTTGTATGCGCAAGGCACTCAAACTGTAAAGACAATTTCAGAAGTTAATTATTCATTCAAAAGCCTTGGCCAAGCTCTTCAACATACAATGAAGAGTGAAAGAGTAAAGTTTGACATGAATACTTTGAAATGATTATTGGAAATCCACAATCCTCAAAATAAACATATCCTTCTTGACGATGATCTGGCTGATCTTTTCGGAATTAAATGACGTTTGCAAACCTATAACTTATCCAAATGGTTTAAATTATTCACCAACTACCTTGTCCGCTGTCATCTTTTGGGTAAGAATGAAAACGTATACAATGGAGAGCCCTCGGGCGTTCTTGGATGTTTCGACATTGTCGGGCAACCCTTTGATAGGGTGACCTATTATTCGGAAATACCAACCCAAAGAAAAATATCACATCACATCTATGCGAATTTTCGCTAACTAATTAGCTGCTTTTTTTTAAGACGAGATGTAAACAGGCGTCATGAAGTAAGCCGCCATCATTACGGTTTAAACGAACGGGGACGGAGTTAACATGCCAGGCTTCCAAACATACATGAAATACATTAGGAACTATTCCGTGGAAACTGGAGTCATCAGATTCCTATTGTTCTTAGGTAATGGATTATCGGTAATGTCTGTCAGTAAAGTTTGTCAGTAAACTTTGTTAGTAAAGAAATATTTACTATTTAAAATTTGCTTGCTTACCATAGCGTGACACTCTCAAAAAAACAGGAAATCAATGATGCAACAGGAACTTTTCCCGAAGAAATCAGTCATAGCATTTTATTTCGTACGACAATAGTGGTTTCTCACCCGTCGGAATTGAAATAGCGGTTTCTCACGCGTCGGAATTGATGGTGTACGACACTGTTTATGGAGATTGTGGCTCTTGTATGTAGACTGCCACAGCTCTGGCGTGACGTCGCGGCTTCAAATTTTGTAATGTCTACAGGCGTAAGATGTTCTACCATGTTCATGAATGTATCGCTTATCATCAAAGCATTTGAGGGACACTTTATTTAGTTTAAAGCATCCGAGTAGATAATTCGTACTTCGGATGGTTTTCATTTTATGATATATTTGTTGCTTATTGAATAGTTCGTTTTTGTAGTCACCATGTTTGATGTTCTTTCTTGTTATATTTTTTGGATGACTTGCTGGTTTGCCGCCTTTTCCATTCTCTTCAACATAAGAATACATTTTTTTTTCTCAAACCGATGAATTCTACAACTGGTATGCCAGAAGCTTCATCTTTGAATTTTCCGATTTCTTTCTTATTTGTTTTTTCGAAATATAATGAATTTTCTGGATATTCACTGTTGTCAAATTCGTTTCAATATTTGTAGCATGTCTACATACTGTGTATCACCTTGAATTGTAAACTGTTTCTACATTTTATGAAATTTAAAAAACGATCTCTGGCTAAAACTTATAAAAATACAAGCTTTCGGCTGTTTGCGCTACAGCCTTCAACGGGTAAAAATCACGTTGAAGGCTGTAGCGCAAACAGCCGAAAGCTCGTATTTTTATAAGTTTTAGCCAGAGATCGTTTTTAAATTTCATAAGATGTTTTATCCTGGCTGCGGCCCCTCTATCTTTTTATGTTTCTACATTCTCTGTTTTATTGTTTAATTCCATCTTTCAACAACATTGGATTTTTCTTCGTTTTCTGTTGAGTATACTGTTGTGTTATGCAGCAGATATTGATCAAAACCGACAACCGCATACAAAACCATTATTTGTCTCAAGCTGTTTGAATTACGAAAATTCGTAAAATTTTTTTTGAAAGCTCTCCTACAGCTCTGAAAACCTCCACAGAGAAATGATAACTTTACATTGAACGTTTAAGAAGTTAGATGAGATTTCATCGGAAGATTTGATTGTAATAGGTACTCAAAACAATTGGTTTCACGCGACCTGAATTGACTGTTGAGTGTTTACCGTCATAACATGCAAAGGCAAAGATGAAACTACACGGCGCAGTTTACAACATTAAAACAAAGTTCAATTAATTAGAAACTCACGCAGAAGGTGAAAATTCGCGAACAGAGATCGGGTAACAAATGGGAAAATGGCAAACCGAATAGGAAATCACATTTGGAAAAACCGCAAACAGATAGAGACACCAAAACCGAAAAAGCCAATTTTTCAGCGCAAAAACCAAAAACCGATCCAAAAAATAGCCAAAATCATCTAACCAAAAACCTCCAAAGTTCCCCTCTTTAAATGGTATTGATTAATGGCCTTTGAAATTAGACGATGGAGCCATATTGAAGCAGCCTAAGTTTGATGAGGAAGTTTTGATTAAAGAGAGCTTCAATTGAATTTTCAAAACTGAGACGTGCACTGGATTTTAGTCAAGTCGGAATCTCTGCGACCTTTGTGTTCAGACAGTTGCAGGAGAGAGAAAGGGAGAGAAAAAAATAACAACAACAACTATAAGAACTGAAACAAAAGAAAGATAAAAAATTTGAAAAGTTAAATTTTTAGGAAAGTGCACGTTGAAAAGTTTAGGTGTAATATTGAAATTTATTAGTCTGGCGTGAGGAAAGTCATTAACATTTAAAAACGCTCAGTACCCCTCTAAATATTCAAGACGTATAAACTCGTGGTAAAAACAGTTTGTAAATAGCCTAACCGCAGCTAAATGAACAGGATGAATGCTCTTTTTACTGCACCAAAAGAAACTGTCCGCTTGAGTCTATAAATGTACCCTATAGCCCTTATATGTTACTCCTAGTAAGCTCCTGTTAAAGAACCCGCATACCACATAGATTTCATCGACAGAATATCTATGTCACAGTCGGAGAGGTAAATCCAACAGATCGGTGGTAGCAAGGTCCCAAATCCGATATGAGGCAAGTTATTTTAAAGTTGCATGTAAGCTCTATCAGAGTGCTCGGCATGCACGTATTTGTCCCCTTACCGATATTTTTGGGAAGGCGTTCAGCTTGCCTTAATTTCTTGAGTACTTTATTAACCATACCAACAACAAGCAGTATGAAAGAGTAATTACGATTCTTTGTCCTAAATTTGTGCTATAAAAGCATTGTTAACCTCAAAATATAGATTTAAAACAGTCAAGTAATGGAGATGTGAATGAAAACCTATAATCACATAAAAAGAATGAGCACCAGGACTCGCTTTGAAAATGAAACTTACAGTAATTCGCAAATGGCCTATTGTTCTTCTCATTAGCTTTGAGTGAAAAATTCACTCTATTGGAAAGGAATGATATGTAACCTGAAGGCTGGATGATGATGTTTAGCTACGGCAGCTATTGAATCGATCAAGAGAATTAGTAGTATGGATGAGAACTAGGATTTTGGGATGAAAGTAAGGAAGTCCTCTGAGTTTCCCTGTCTTCCAGTCCTTTCTCCGTTTTTTTCTTTTTCTTTTTTTTTTCTCTTCTTTCCTGCCTTTTGTTTTTAAACTTGTTTTCATCTGCCTTTTTTGGAGCTTTTTTGCATTATAAAACGATATTTGTACTATAAGCGCAACTTACAGTAAATTTGACTGTTAACAAATTATCTTATTTCACATTTTTATATCGGTGCAGCGCTCTACCAACTGAGATAACAAGTCATCTGGGAGCTGGTCATTATGTTGGTTACAAATAAACCCTTCACGTGGTAAATTCATTACTGTAAATACATGAAAATAACATATGTACACTGCGGTTGAAGAAACGAATATAGAAGCGATCCTCGCAGTTATGAATACTACTTAACTAGTAGTGAAAAATAATGCCTGAAAAAAAATGATTTCTATATGATTTTCATATGTTTTCAGTTTAATTCCTTCGCTCTCTATGATCCATACTGGTCGTAAACGATACAAAGATTCCGTGGTCAAGATATAAGCTTGGCTTAGTTTTCTACTACACGCAGTCTTTTTTCTCTGAAGGGGATTTTTGGCCACTAACAAGGAAGAACTAAGGTACTTTGACGGCTTCTGAGCCATTTGTCATCAGCTATTTAAGAATATAAGGCTTGGTTTCCTCCACAACACTTTCCTTCGTGCCGGTTTCAGCCCGGGGCCAGGGCGCTATCACAGAACTTGGGCAGCAAGTCACTCTTTTGATCTTCTGTCTGAATTGATGGTTCAGGAGGGCATATATGAATGGGTTAATAGCTGAATTAAACAACACCATCATGTCAACGATGGTAATATGAACGAAGGTGATGTTCAGAGTCGTGAGAAATCTTAACACGTATTCAATTGACTCTGCTCCCCAACAAATCGCAAATATGACACTGACAGTTATGACCGTCAAAGTGACGCGTTTCCGCACCTTCAGCACACCCTGTCAATCAAGTATAAGGAAAGAGAAGATACTGTCAGCTCAGATGCTATTACCAATTAAATCCTCACCGATATCAAGGGTTACAATTATTTTATTTTTCTGTTAACGGCAAGGAAAGTGAATGCTTAGTAAATTTGACAACATAATTCTTCGAGACTTTGAGGCAGAAATTTAAATGAAAATTCTGTAGCATATATTTGCGACCCAGCTGTAGACCTTGCGGTAAACACTCGTCATGCGCATGTAGAAAATAAAAGTACTCTCACTGGAGCTCTAACAAATAACCACAGAGAGAATTGTTTATACCTTTACTCTGGCTACTTCAGCCTTACTAACTAAACTGACTCAGTATAAGCTGAATTGGTTTGACTATTCCAGACATAATTTAAAATTATTAACTCACCCTTTGTTGATAGTTTAGTGGGTTGCCATCATTGGGTTTGTACCATAACGTGTATACTACTTTAGAGTATAACACAATCATTATGCCAACGGAAACTACAATCAGAAACAACCACGCCAAGCAGTAAGCTTCAATCATCCACCTTTTGGGCCAGGTTTGCACACAATGATTTTTCTGGTCATCAAATGTCCTGACGAGAAATTTTGGTGAGTTGAAAATCAGCGAGAACACCCAAGAACTAAGGACGATCACCTGAAATATAAATTCATGGAAGCGTTTTATTTTCTTCGAAAATAATTTGATCCGAGGTGTATTTGCTTTTTCGGTCATCAAGAGAGGCTATGCATACCCCTTAAATAAAAAAAATTGAGTTCGAATTCTATTACGTTCAAAATCATTCATTGTTTCTTATTAGAATGTGCTTTTCAAGTTTAGGAATAACATATGTCGTTATCGAATATCCAAAGCACTGACCATGCTTATTGCATAAGAAATACTGACCGCGCTTTTTGCGTAAGGAATAATGACCGTACTTATGGCATGAGGAATGACAATTAGTCGTGTTGTACCATGTCAATGAATTTGACAAAGAGTATGCTACCTCTGCAATAAATGTAATATACAAACTAAGATTTTTTGCGCCTACTGGGTCCAAATGAGGTTCTCGTCTGAGTCTGCGGATGAATTTATTTTCAAATATTACCCATTCCAAGTTAACTTTCCCTGATATTTCTTGAGGGACTTGGAGGTGATTGTTAACTTAAGATAAAGGTTCCGATGTCGGATCCTGAGATCTAAGCTCGTGAAAATTAAACGCCGAACGGACCAGAAAATGCTGATAAACGATTCCTTTTCAATAACAGCTGGTCAGAGACCTCAGACAGTATTTTCACCTGGTAAGTCGACGGGAATGTTTTGACTCACCTTAAACTTTCGGTAAGTCAGTTTTCTCTTTGGATCCAGTGGATAAAGCGCAGTATAATATCGTTCCACAGCAATAGCTACCAAAGTAACAACTGAGGTAATTCCAGGAAGCCAGGCCAGATTTCCACCTGTCACCAACTTACAGAGGACTGAGCCTGCAGTTCCATCCGGGTGGACTATATTGAAGCTTACAACAATCTTTGGTGTGATAAGTGTTGCAAACAGGATATCGGAAATTGCTAGGTTCACGAGTAAATAATTTATGGGAATCCTTTGGAGTCAAAGAGCGAACTCATAAAGGTCAATAGGGAAGATAACAATTGAATATATATATTTTTTTTGTTTGTTTGTTTGTTTTTTTTTTTTTGGAAAGTAAAATACCTCTAAAGATATTCCAAAAGAATCAAAAGATTGACTCGTAATCAAACGAATTTCACCCGACCCTGAAATTTCTAAAAATCAACGTTTTCTAATACACTATTAAGACTGATTCTAAATTTAAGGTAATGGACATTGAATTAATTTCTACTCAAAGATATCAGTCAAGTAAAACACACAAGAGGCAACCCGTAAATGTAATATTTAGATTTTGCCAAGCCTAAAAGCGGAGCTCGCACTTTTTTTTCCCGCACGTCTCAAGGGCACAACGCCTTGCTCTGGCCTGGACTAGAACCCGGGTCGTCCGACTTGGAGCCCAGTGCACTGACCACTGGACTACTGAGCAAAGCCCACGGCGTGCCCGCGGTACAGTTGACCAAGCATGTTAAAAGTAGCACCTTGTACGGTCGTACGGTCGTACATCCAAATTTTTTCGGCTTGATGGGTTACTACTATTTTGCATAATTATGGGGCTACGCTCTGCGAGCTCCGCTATTATGAGGTAAATCTTAAGAATTCCTCCTAATCATCATAACTATGCCAAAAAGTGTATTTATTATGAAATGCAGATATGTAAGGAAAGAACATACGAAGAGTGGAGTTTAACTAGTAATTACCTCATCTGAAGGTGTCTTTTTATGATCAAACAAACCAACGTATTTCCTGCAATGTCCACAGCGACAAGTGTTAACAGTATGGTGGTGATCGCGTAATTAGCTGTATCAGGCACGACCATTGTGCAGAGGATCAATGCTGGTTATACATCACCTGAACAGAGACAAACCTGAATTTGTTAGTGCAGTTAATCACATTATTTCGAGTGCAATTTGGAATAAATAAGCACGAGTAAATTTTTTCAAAGACTAACAAAATTGCACTCGCCCGTAGGGCGAGTGAAATTTGTAGTCTGAAAAAATTAACAAGGGCTTATTTATTCCAAATAGAACGAGAAAAATCATGTGATTACGTATTAATAATATACATGAAAAAATACGAGATAGCTTTTCATAATTATGAAGAGGCAAAGCACGCGCAGCAAGTACAAAAATATTTATCCAAACCCTGCGAGTGACATTGTGCGTTCGGTCAAAACAGTAATATACAATGATATTTTCACGCCTTTAAGGTGCAAGAAAGTTTAAAGTCCGGCTAAACAGTTCAAGGAATTGTTCCGTCTGTGTCCGAATCACTTTCGATGGAACGGAATCGTCTTTTGTGAGGTTTAACCATGTTTGTTTTTAATTTCGGCGTAGAATCGCTCGAGCAAAGTGTTAACCTGGGTCGGCTCGTAATTTTCGATTTCCTTGGCAATTCCCTTCTTTAAACACCACTTTTTCCAAACCGACAACCAAAAAGCAGTGCTTTTTACAGTGTTTTCTTTGTTAGAGCTGTTTTTCAGCTGCTATATTGTTGTTGCGGTGGCGAATAAAAACCTACTCAAAATGCCGGCCATTATTTCGTCCGCAAATTTTCAGCTTATACAAATGTTGCGACATCCAAGGCTCGCACTTGATTGGCTATCTGTGAGTTTCTTTGAATTTCGACCAATCAGAATGTCTGGTTTGTTAGTTCTTTGCACTGAATTAACCCTCTTCTGCATTGAATTAGCTGAAAACTGCATTTATCTTAACCAATCAGAACTGAGTAATTTTTTCATGTATATTATTGAGTTTGAAACGAGTTTTCTTGTATACCTTTAAGTTAATTTCCTCTTTTGTAGCGGATCAACATTTAAAATTTCATTTTGTTATTTCCGTCACACTTCATAACTTAATCAAATGGACCAAAATTTCCCATTGTCTATAACCTTATTGATTATAGAGATGACGTCAACAGTGTTCAAATATTAAGTCCTTAGATAAGTAGAAATCTAGTTAACCAAATTTTTCATGAAACAACTATTCCGCGAACTGCCGAGGCGTGTTTTTTCGACGCTATGTCTCTGCCTGTGCTAAACAACTGATGAAAACAATCTGGAAATCCTCAAAAAAAATTCATATCAGTCAACGTTTTAGACAACATATCACCGTTAGGTGCAGATAAAGGTAATATAAAAGGGGGATTCTGGCTCATTTTAAAAACAACCTTGATTTTTAAGGCAGCTCATGAATTTAACCTTGATTTCAAGTCAACATTGAAAAACGGTTATTGTACATTTTGGTGACAACCTTGATTTCAAGAAAACTTGAATTTTTCACAGGTGAATAATGTTCACAATGTCTCACTCTTGAGTTCTGAAGAGGATATAAAAATTATTCTCTTGAACGATCATCTTGAATGATTCTCTTAAACGATTCTCTTGTCACACCATCGGGGTGTTGATTGTCTTTTGTGAAGATTTTCAGATATCTATGTTGTATCTTCCCGCACAGAAGTCATGGTGTGCCTTGATTTTTTCTTCTGTCCAAAGAGTGTCTTTGTAAATGAGAAGTTATCCTTAATAGGTCACACTTTCAAGCTCACGGTTGATGATGTTGAGCTGAGCATCTGACAGGATGAAAGAATTTCCGTTTCAGACACTACGCTAACCTTTTATTTCAAATTACCTTACATTGGCCCTTTTTTTGTTGTAGATATTAAGTTGGTTTTTTCGTCTTTTAAAATAGTTAATAAGTTGGTGTGAAAGACCCTATCCCTCGTGGGCCCCGTACGTGTGTGGTTTACAAGTTTTTATGTCGGCGAAACCCCTCAGCATTTACCCACGCGTGTGCATGAGCACTTGGTCAGTAATGGGACATCTCACATTTTCAGACACTTACAAAATTCTCAACTATGTCGCACTCTATGTTCTGACGAGTGTTTTAGCATCTTAGATCACGCTTCCACAACTTTCTAACTTAAAATCAAAGAAGCTATCCACATTCAATGGTAGCAACCTACACTTAATCATCAACTTTTTCGTGTTAATTTAAAACTTTCCTTGTAATTGCATACATTGTTTTGTTTCCATGGTTTGTTTTTGCTCAATGAGCATTTTGTTATACACTATAAATTCAACTTTGTACTTTGTATAAATCAGAATTGAAGATGACAGAAGAACTGTCGAAACATGTTTTTAAAAAAATGTGGTATATTTTCTTAAATTCGTGATATATCTGCTGCTATCCAGATCTTATTTGGGATTCCATTGACAATCACCTTCACTTCAGTTACGTCAGGATTCAATGTCTTCTCAGTGCCTCAAGCACCAGCGACATATGGCTCGTAAAAAAAAAGAAGTCCCTTCATTGACATCCTTGGGACATTGATGCTCTCATTGATGATCGCGCATGATTTGTTACCTACTTAGGTTTTCTTGAGATGAGTGACGTGTTCTTGCATGAATCTCTTTCCTTTTTTGTAGTTAAACAAGGCCTCATCAGCGAGTTCTTGACCGTGAATGAGTTCAACTCAAGCTGGATGTCAGACAATTCACAAGCGAGCTGTGTCTCGTCAGATCCTATCACAACATTGCATGCAGGTGCAAGCCTGAGCTCGAAAAGAAGCTCATCAGAAAGACCTCTTGAGAAGAAGACCATGATCGTTCAGAATCTCATGATCAGCCGTCAGCCTTGAGGGCGTTTGACGTCTTCTTTTTCAAAATTTGGGTTGGTTTTTCCACTGACATCCATTTTAAAATTATAGATATTTCATTTTAAAATTGATGATTTTGGAGATACTGATCCTCTTTTGATACACAACGACGGTGATGATGATGATGAAGATGAAGGAAAATCAACAACACCTTTTAAACCAGATTATCACTCAACTACGGAGCCATCAGGTGAAGAAATTCCAAAGACAACAATGAACAGGGGACAAGAGAAAGTATCGGAAACTGCCGAAACATCTCTCATTGAGGGTGATACTACTTATTCGCGTGTCATCACTTCAAATGAGAAGGCATGGAACTCTCTTACCAGAATTTATACTGAGGCAAAGGCTTCGGAACTCGAGGTTTGTTATAGTAAAACAGGAAGGTTGCTGATAAAGATATTTGGCCAGGGCAAGAAGACATATCTCTTGTATACTGAAGATAAGGATACGAATAAGGAAAGGTTGAATCCATCAATTCCAAAACAAATCAAAACCTCATTTGGCCCAGAGTCGAGAGGTTTTGATTGCTGAGAAGGAGAAAAAGATGGAAGAGAAACAGAAGTCTATTCAGGAGGATCGTGGAATTGCCGATGATGAGAATGAATACCAAGATATAAGAGAAAGAGCAAGAGAAAGGATAAAAGAAAATCAAGAGCAGATTGATGCTTTTGAGAATGGACAGAAGAACTTGAAACAGGTACCTCACGAAGAGAGACAATGAGAAACATATTCAAGAAATACGGTTTCATAGTCTCAGCTGTTGTTCTGGCGGTCGGAGAAACAATTGGAGTGATTGTGAGCGTATTGACGAGAGGTCTGAAGTCTGTCGCTAAAGGAGTTGGGGATGGTGTTAAGACTCTTGGCAGTAAGATCGCGGGAATTCTCCCAGGTCTCATAAGCTCAGTAGTCGGCTTCATTTCCAAGACTGCTGGATCAGTGATCAGCTTTCTAGGTCAAAAGGAACGGCTTCTGATAATGTTAGTCGCCATATTCGTGGTTGAGCGATCAAGAACGTTGATATCAGTCCAGCCGAAATCAAACCGACCTTTTACCATATCATGATTTGTTTCATATTTTTTTGATGATTTTGTCTTCACTTGAACTTCAGTTAAAGTCTTGTTAATTGTATTTGAAAGGTGCCGCTTCGCGATTTGGCCAAAGGCTTTAGAGGTGCCCTCTCGCGCCTGGATCCCTCGGATCTCGGCCTGTTGATCTTTGATGAACTCCCATGCATGTGCCTTACTTTGACTGATTTGATCTCCAAATTCACTAATTTGTTGAATCCGAGCTTCACATCAGAACTTGCCTTCTTCAGGGTGTTATTATACCCAGTAGTATTCCGAGTGTTCAGGAGAAGATTTGAGGGCATATGCCAAGTACCTGGTGAGAGTGCAAGATCAATCTTACCTTTAGCCTCATCAATCGCGAGCTGAAACCTCCGAACGCTCTTCGAAATGTCTAGCTATCTGATTGCATCCTCAACCCATACGTAAACTCACGTTGTGCTTCCTTAGCACTTCCTGATGAACCCAAGATTGATGATCTGACATTGACTTGTGCACGGAGAATGCAATAAACGAAATCCTTAATCGACTGATTCAGTCTTGCCATCCAAGCTTGCGTCAGATCTTCTGACACATTTCAACTCATGGTTTAATTTGAAGCGAACTGAAAGAAATCTTTGTATTCAATGCGCAAGGCACTCAAACTGTAAAGACAATTTCAGAAGGTAATTATTCATTCAAAAGCCTTGGCCAAGCTCTTCAACATACAATGAAGAGTGAAGGAGTAAATTTTGACATGAATACTTTGAAATGATAATTGGAAATCCACAATCCTCAAAATAAACATACCTTCTTGACGATGATCTGGCTGATCTTTTCGGAATTAAATGACGTTTGCAAACCTATAACTTATCCAAATGGTTTGAATTATTCACCAACTACCTTGTCCGCTGTCATCTTTTGGGTAATAATGAAAACGTATACAATGGAGAGCCCTCGGGCGTTCTTGGATGTTTCGACATTGTCGGGCAACCCTTTGATAGGGTGACCTATTATTCGGAAATACCAACCCAAAGAAAAATATCACATCACATCTATGCGAATTTTCGCTGACTAATTAGCTGCTTTTTTTTAAGACGAGTTGTAAACAGGCGTCAGGAAGTAATCCGCCATCATCACGGTTTAAACGAACGGGGGAGGAGTTAACATGCCAGGCTTCCAAACAATGGCGCTGGTGGTAACGCCAATTAGTGATGATAATTTAAGACTTATCCCACCTAGTTGTATGGTTGGTTAGGCATGTGTGCTTCAATAAAGCTGAATTTTCTTTTTTTGCAAAAGAAAACCGCTTTTTGATGCTCTTTCAAACGTGTACCAAACTGACATTTAATTTAAAACATATCTGACGCTTCAAAAATGGTTTGAAGAAAGTAAATTTGAAATATTTCTGACGCATCAAAAACGGTTTTAAGAAAGTGAATTTGAAACATTTCTGACGCGTCAGAAACAGGTTGAAAAATAAATTTGAACAGTTTTAACGTGTCAGAAACAGTTTGAAAAAATTAGTTTGAAGGAAAGAGGTTGAAGAAAATAAATTTGAAACATCAATGTTTCCGAAGCGTCAGAGACAGGTTTTTTGAAAATAGATTTGAAACATCAATGTTTCTCACGCGTCAGAAACAAGACCTCAAATGAAATTTTCCTTCTTCAGTTCTTTGTTTTTTAATTCGATTCTGAACGTGATATTCTATTCCTATAAAAGTCACTCCAGATATTTTACACTTAGAATTTTTTATCTCATCTCTCCTCCTCTGGCTCTCTAACTGCTTGTATGTTTGATGAAATAGCTTGGATATTCATAGTGTTGAATCCCGCCAAACTCAGAAACTAATTTTAGTGTATCACAAAAACCATCTTATTCTAGCAAAAATCCTGTCTGATGATTCATTAGTCATAAGGGTCTGACGTTAGAAAATTTCTCATTAAAAATATTTACAAAGATTTTACGACATACCTCCTCGCGGCTTGGCCGAAGGCTTCTTTCCTCAATAACAATATGCATGAAAAAATTACTCCGTTCTGATTGGTTGAGATAAATGCAGTTTTCTGGTAATTCAATGCAGAAGAGGGTTAATTCAACAACAATTAACAACAGTTAATTTAACAAACCAGACATTCTGATCGGTCAAAATTCAAAGAAACACACAGATAGCCAATCAAATGCAACCTTTGGATACGCTGAAAATTTGCGAGCGAAAAGTGGGCGTGTTAAGTAGGTTTTCTTTCGCCACCGCAACAACAATATAGCAGCTGGAAAACAGCTCTAACAACGAAAACACTGTAAAAAGCACTACTTTTTGGTTGTCGGTTTGGAAAAAGTGGTGTTTAAAGAAGAGTGCTTGAGCGATTCTACGCCGAAATTAAAAACAAACATGGTTAAAATAAAAAATGTCAGACGTTTTCCAAATGTCAGAAGAACAGATGAAAGCATGAAAATGTTTGAAATAAGAAACATGGCAACAGAAGCAGGCATCAGTGGTCATACAATTGCGAAAACCAAAAACGACCTCATTCAATTCATCCTCAATAGCAAAGAGAGTAAAAAAAGTGCCGAATCATTATACACCTTTTTTTGGCGAGAGATGGAAAAATGAATTATTAAACAGTTTGAAGAAAATAAATTTGAAAAATAACTGACGCATCAGAATTATTTTGAAAAAATTAAATTTGAAAGAAACAGGTTGAAGAAACTGAATTTAAAACATTTCTGAGGCGTCAGAAACAGTTTGAAACGCGTAAGAAACAGCCGATGCGGTGGTGTCATTGGAAAACAGTAAGTTGATGATGAAATACATTAGGAACTATTCCGTAGAAACTGGAGTCATCAGATTCCTATTGTTCTTAGGTAATGGATTATCGGTAATGTTTTTCCGTAAAGTTTGTCAGTAAACTTTGTTAGTATAGAAATATTTTCTATTTAAAATTTGCTTGCTTACCATAGCGTGACACTCTCAAAAAAACAGGAAATCAATGATGCAACAGGAACTTTTCCCGAAGAAATCAGTCATAGCATTTTATTTCGTACGACAATAGTGGTTTCTCACCCGTCGGAATTGAAATAGCGGTTTCTCACGCGTCGGAATTGATGGTGTACGACACTGTTTATGAAGATTGTGGCTCTTGTATGTAGACTGCCACAGCTGTGGCGTGACGTCGCAACTTCAAATTTTATAATTTCTACAGGCGTAAGATGTTCTACCATGTTCATGAATGTGTCGCTTATCATCAAAGCATTTGAGCGACACTTTATTTAGTTTAAAGCATCCGAGTAGATAATTCACACTTCGGATGGTTTTCATTTTATGATATATTTGTTGCTTATTGAATAGTTCGTTTTTGTAGTCGCCATGTTTGATGTTCTTTCTTGTTATATTTTTTGGATGACTTGCTGGTTTGCTGCCTTTTTCATTCTCTTCAACATAAGAATACATTTTTTTTTCTCAAACCGATGAATTCTACAACTGGTATGCCAGAAGCTTCATCTTTGAATTTTCCGATTTCTTTCTTATTTGTTTTTTCGAAATATAATGAATTTTCTGGATATTCACTGTTGTCAAATTCGTTTCAATATTTGTAGCATGTCTACATACTGTGTATCACCTTGAATTGTAAACTGTTTCTACATTTTATGAAATTTAAAAAACGATCTCTGGCTAAAACTTTTAAAAATACGAGCTTTCGGCTGTTTGCGCTACAGCCTTCAACGGGTAAAAATCACGTTGAAGGCTGTAGCGCAAACAGCCGAAAGCTCGTATTTTTATAAGTTTTAGCCAGAGATCGTTTTTAAATTTCATAAGATGTTTTATCCTGGCTGCGGCCCCTCTATCTTTTTATGTTTCTACATTCTCTGTTTTATTGTTTAATTCCATCTTTCAACAACATTGGATTTTTCTTCATTTTCTGTTGAGTATACTGTTGTGTTATGCAGCAGATATTGATCAAAACCGACAACCGCATACAAAACCATTATTTGTCTCAAGCTGTTTGAATTACGAAAATTCGTAAAATTTTTTTTGAAAGCTCTCCTACAGCTCTGAAAACCTCCACAGAGAAATGATAACTTTACATTGAACGTTTAAGAAGTTAGATGAGATTTCATCGGAAGATTTGATTGTAATAGGTACTCAAAACAATTGGTTCCACGCGACCTGAATTGACTGTTGAGTGTTTACCGTCATAACATGCAAAGGCAAAGATGAAACTACACGGCGCAGTTTACAACATTAAAACAAAGTTCAATTAATTAGAAACTCACGCAGAAGGTGAAAATTCGCGAACAGAGATCGGGTAACAAATGGGAAAATGGCAAACCGAATAGGAAATCACATTTGGAAAAACCGCAAACAGATAGAGACACCAAAACCGAAAAAGCCAATTTTTCAGCGCAAAAACCAAAAACCGATCCAAAAAATAGCCAAAATCATTTAACCAAAAACCTCCAAAGTTCCCCTCTTTAAATGGTATTGATTAATGGCCTTTGAAATTAGACGATGGAGCCATATTGAAGCAGCCTAAGTTTGATGAGGAAGTTTTGATTAAAGAGAGCTTCAATTGAATTTTCAAAACTGAGACGTGCACTGGATTTTAGTCAAGTCGGAATCTCTGCGACCTTTGTGTTCAGACAGTTGCAGGAGAGAGAAAGGGAGAGAAAAAAATAACAACAACGACTATAAGAACTGAAACATAAAAGAAAGATAAAAAATTTGAAAAGTTAAATTTTTAGGAAAGTGCACGTTGAAAAGTTTAGGTGTAATATTGAAATTTATTAGTCTGGCGTGAGGAAAGTCATTAACATTTAAAAACGCTCAGTACCCCTCTAAATATTCAAGACGTATAAACTCGTGGTAAAAACAGTTTGTAAATAGCCTAACCGCAGCTAAATGAACAGGATGAATGCTCTTTTTACTGCACCAAAAGAAACTGTCCGCTTGAGTCTATAAATGTACCCTATAGCCCTTATATGTTACTCCTAGTAAGCTCCTGTTAAAGAACCCGCATACCACATAGATTTCATCGACAGAATATCTATGTCACAGTCGGAGAGGTAAATCCAACAGATCGGTGGTAGCAAGGTCCCAAATCCGATATGAGGCAAGTTATTTTAAAGTTGCATGTAAGCTCTATCAGAGTGCTCGGCATGCACGTATTTGTCCCCTTACCGATATTTTTGGGAAGGCGTTCAGCTTGCCTTAATTTCTTGAGTACTTTATTAACCATACCAACAACAAGCAGTATGAAAGAGTAATTACGATT